>NC_068295.1:3407322-3467322 GCF_025860055.1 Xyrauchen texanus
TATTTTGGGCGATAAGGCTGTCATAAATTTGGGGGACAAACATGTAAAAAATTGGGTTCTGACCAGTACTATGATTGGCAGACAATTATTTGAAGGGGTTGGAAGTCAGACGGAGCGCCATCATTTCCGGAGTTCGAGGAAGGTGGCAAGTAGAAGGCGTTTGGGGACTTGTTTTGCAGAAAATGGTGTAATTATTTAGCAGTTTTTGGGGGATACTCATGGAAGGGATGGGGAGAGAGAGGTCTAGTTTAATTATGTATGTTTATTATATATTTAATGAATAAGGTGGGGTTGCTGATTGGGGAGGGATATTAGTGGGGGTTAAATATTGATTCGGTGTGTATGTGTTAGTGTTTTTTTTTTTTTATCAATAAAAGATTTGAATTACAAAAAAATAAAAGCAGCACTGCAGAAGAAATCTCTTTAAAACACATACTTCAGTATATAACAAAGACAAACATGCACAGCCCTGCAGTTCTGTTAGTAATTTACCTCAAGCAGAAGCAGTTGGGTTTTTTGGTGTACTCTGGTGATGGCTCACACACTGCTCCGATTAGATTCAGAGGCAGGCTGGTCGCACAGCTCTATGAGATACAAGCATAGAGTCATTCTGGGTAACTCACATACTTTACAGCTGCCATTAAAATGCAATTCGATCACAATTTAACCATAATTCAACCTTGCATTACAACTAATGACTGTCTGTTTGCAATAGACGGACACAAATGTTTCTACTCAGCTGCAAACCCAGAACCTGAAGTCTTCAAACTTACCCTGAGTATATCTTTCCTGTCTTCATAGAAACACATTGTTTGTTTGTACAAGATGGCATGGTAAGAGTTCCATGTCCTGCACAGGGCCTGAAAGAGCAAAACCATCTTAAAACAATCAATGAATCAAATAAGAATCTAAACTGATATCTACACCAACGTGACATGCAAGAGTGCAGTCATGTTTTCCATAAGATCTTGCTTTGAGGGATTAATAACAGTAAATGTGATATTCACCTTCTTTCCCCCCAGTTGCAGTTTATGTTTTCTCTCCAGTGTGCCTTCCATAGATGGCAGTTCTTGCCTACCACTCTGGAAATAAAGGCCAAATTAAATGTCCAACAATCACTCATTTTTCAGTCAGAATCATCACAATTTTGTACTTCTTTGTACCTGGATATCAGAGTCATCTGTCTCCAAACCCATATGAACAGACAGGAGGCTCATAGACTTGTCCTGAAGAGGACAAAAAACCCAGAGCATTACTTTACCACGGTAAAGGTAAATTTATATTCACCAATTATCATAATAATATGGAACGTGCAGCCCATTACTCATCTTGAAGGGATATCTTTACAAATTAAACCTATACAACCACATAAACTAGTTGAATCCTTGTGCTCACAAAATATACATTCATGTTGATATCTTAGACAATAGCTCACTGGGTCTGACAGGTGTTTAGCAAACATCATGTTGACCTCACCTTCAGAAACCCTGTTTCCTCCTCCTCATCTTCCTCCTCCTCTCTATAATGGTAGATATACTTTTGCTGGTCCTCTATTTCTGGCAGTTTAACAAGATCTGAAGCGGTTTCATTAACAGCAACATGTTTGTAAACCTGTTCTGGTTGAGTGAATGCAGCCCAAGACCTTCTATTCCCATTGCCCAGAGCTTCTTCCCTTGCATCCTGCTGCTTCCCACAACCCACTAAAGTCTGGATAGATGATGGCAATTTTAACTCTGCCACAAGAAGATTAGGTGCAGAGGCAGTAACCAACTTCCTGAAGAGTACCGCTTGATCCTTGGGTGAGGACTCCCTATTCTTTTCTGGAGAGGAGCTTGCTGGGAAAGCCTGATAACTGTTATACATGATGTCTGAACATACACTCTGTCGATAGCTGTTGGTGTGATTCCAGATGTCCTCCAACTCCTCCTCTTCTTGCTCAAACTGTTGGTGGTCAGGGTGGACAGGATCGTCGATGGTTAATGCAAGGCTCTTTTGCATGGAGCAATCTAAGTTCTTGTTGGAGACTTCTGCCTCATCTGATGGCACCTTTGCCATTGTCCTCTTGGACATTGGACACTCTGAGGTTTCAAGGAAGGGACCCTCAGCACATAGCTTGAAGCTTCCAGAGCTAGAGTGTCCAGAGTCCACAGAGTCGTTCCTTCCATTGGCTCCAAAGTTCATAACCACGTGAGATGCATGGTTCTGAGGTGGGTTGGGACTGTCTCTCAATGGTTGAGAGCTTGAGGTCTTGGCTGGCTTGTGGAACATGTGTCCGTTAAGATTGTGAATCAAAGTATGGACACTGGGACATGGGACATGAATCTCTGCAGTAGTTGAGCTGTGACTGTGGTTGGCTGTGCCTTGGCCTATATCTTGAGGGTTCTCTTTGTAGTTAAGTTGAGTTGGCATTGTGTCCCAATTGATTTCCTCTTCTTTGGGAAGCCTACTGATCCCAGAGTGATGTTTTAGTTGAACATCAATCAGATCCCTGGATAAAGAGGTGTGGTTCCCCTCAGTGGAGATGTCTTTAATGACTGGAGAAGGTGGAGGAGGAAATTTGTCTTCAGTAAACGAGACAGTTTCAATGCTGATGTTTTTAGCATCTTTACAGTCAATCCTAAGGGTGATTTCACCTGGAGATGTGTGCTTGAGCTCATCTTTTTGTGTTGGGGGTGAACGTGCTAATTTGAAGGTGCTCAGAGCTATAGGACGCTCAGACTGAGAGTCCTGGTTATGAGGATCTATCTTCTTTGGCTCAGCAGGTCCAATTGTAATGACATCTTGAATGCTAGGGTTGAGGCTCATATCCTTTGGCAGGTCGAAGCTTAAGACCGACCCCAACGAGAGGAACCTGTAGTGATTCTTCACATGTCCTTGGGTGGTAATTCTGAGGTGTTCTTCTGGAGCTCCAACCTCTTGGGAACATTCTGCATCAATGTCTTGCACCAAAGGGTTCTTCATGTAATCCAAGACCTGGATACCATCGCTCTTTGGTTTCGTTGCATTTTTACGCTTCTTCCTTTCCTTCAGAGGCCAAGTTTGTGTATTGTACGTCGATGGTTCACATACAGGTGGCAAAGTGACCTCCTCTTCAGGCTCCTCTCCCATGATCTTCTGAATGGTGTGCCTACGGTCATCTTTCATCTTCCTTTTCTTACTCTTCCTCTTCAGGCTGCTGAAGATAGAGATGTTGCCACTTTTTGGCAGCAGGTGAAGGGAGTTGTTGGCCTGTTTAAGGGCATCTTCATTTGAGGATGTGGAGTATGGGGAGGTACAGTGGGAGGAGAAAGTGTATGGGGAGGTCCTGGGAGAGGAGGAGGAGGAGGGCCGCTGGGCTTTGCTTCTGGGCAGCGTCATACTCTCATAAACTGGGGCTATTGCTGTGTTGTTGTCTGTAACATGCAAGTAAGTACTTACCTAAAACAAAAGCAGAATATTGTTTCAGACATTTCAATACTTTTTGTCTTCCTCATATGAGCCCATGCATAAAGCTGTTATGAAGCATGCAAACGCATTTCATATTATAAAAAGTATAAAGCACACCAAAAAGTGTTTGGACAAACAAAATTAAATTAAACCGAACAAACAAAAATATGAATGTCATTGCATTAGCTACAAAACTTCAAACCAAGTGTTAGCTACATCAATTTTTCACTTTTTTACGGAAGCCCTGAAATTTCACTAATGCAATTTTTTTTTTCTCAAAAATGATTTCATACTTGTTGAGCTTTGATTGTAATGAAGTTCCAACGTTATAAAGTCTGCACATCTGTTAAATGTTCCCTATTCGTCCAGAAATTATAACATTATTTAATACAAGATTAATACAACCAGGTGTACACACATCACAATATATAAGAGACGCAAAGTTCTCAATGCTTCCCCTCATTTCACAGACCACGGGACAACCAGACAGTCGGACGTTGTTTGAAGCTGACACGTCGCTCCACAGAGTTTGGGCAACGCAAACATGAGTCATCCCTTTAAACAAAGCAGTAAAAACACAGCGAGAGACATCGCTGTGCGCTAGACATCTATCTAGCGCATGTTAACATAGGCAAACAAATAAAAAAGCACAATATCAATAGCAGCACTGGTATTCCTGGTGGTGAATGTCATAAAACTACCAAAAATAAGTCCCGAATGACAAATTAAATGCATGTAACCTGAGGTATATTCATTTAACAGTGGGGTTTCATGCATTAGTTGGCTTTGTAACATTATATATGTTTCTTTCCTTGATTAAGACTTGCAAAGCATTCTTGTTAGAGTATTAAACAACTATAAATCAACAGATCAAGTACCACAGCCTTCATCTGTCCCCTTACAGGCACAAGATTTCATGCTTACCGATAGTGGCACCTGGTGGCCGAGGTTGGTACCGCATGCTAATTGTTAGCTAGCACGCAATGTGTTGCTTCTTGAGCAGACATTCTTTTTTAGGCAGACTTTTTTGCTTTAAAGTGTGCTTGTGCAATCTTTCTTTGCAATAGATGCTACATGGTCAGATATTTTATTCATCTAATGCAGTGATATTCATAAGTACTTTTGGGCCACTTAAATTCACAGTTAAAATTCTGCTTCACAAAAAATGTGTTTAAATGTCTAAACTGAGATTTTGAATACAATTTTGTGAGTGTGACGCTGACTCAAGCCAAGCATTTCTGAGTAAAAGCACATTGCTTCACATTTGATACTGGTGAATAATGACATCAGACTACAATGATAAGAACAATCGACCAAAACAATGCTGAAATACCATTTCTTCACTGCTTACGTTAAAAAGATGGAATCCACATTTGAGCAAAAGTAAAATAGTAGTTTTAAAATAGCAAAGTTTTGTTTTCGCAAAAAATAAGAAATAATATAGTAGATTTGCTTGCTTGTGCAAAACTCAGAGCAGTGATAACAGGGCATTGCTATCACATTGCTAAGGTGTTAAGTGTATGTTTAGTGTGTTGCTAAGCGGTTGCAATGGTGATCTGGGTGGTTGCTATGGCTTCACTATGTGGTTTGTGTAAGTCTATGGAATTTTATCTGCAAAACCGTAAGATTTCTTTAAAAAGTAAAAGCACGCCTCTTCTCAATAAGCCTCACAATTTGAAGTAGCATTAATGTACACAGCACAAATGGTGCATGATGAGTTACACACTTATGTTTACAATAATAAAGTGCAAAACATTGAAATTGTGTGAGAAGAACATCATGAAAGACTCTGTACAAGCACATTTCTTTTTGTTCTCAGGGCTTAATAAGAATCATATGCTCTTAAACATGTCGTCATACACAGCTGTAATGGCTTGACCTTTCACCCTGTGACTAATCTTGTGTTGCCCTGGCAGTTTGAGTCCATAAATCACCAGTGCAGTCAGGAGACTTTCGAGAAAGTTCAAGAAAGCCCTCCAGCACCCCTCACTCCTGCTGGGAGCCATTTCAAAACTCACCATTCATGGGAAAAAAATGGTGAGGTCACATCTCAACACCGCACTACTGACATCAGTGAGTTTACATTAGTCCTAAAGTGAACTTAAAAAAAAGAGTGAACAACTGTACTGCCTCCATCCAATCACCCCTCATATTTTGATTGGTTCCTTTTGCTTTTCTTTCTCATTTAAATCACATCTTAAGATCTGATAAAAGCCAGCCACAGGCCACTGCTGGTTTGATTTAGGCCCAAAACATGTTCTACGCAGGTTAGTGGAAACAGGAACTTCTAGTTGCACAATCTTGATTTCATGTGTTGATGCATTACGTTGATGCAATTTGTCAAATGTGCCTAAAAGTATGTGCATGCTCAGCGTTGCCACAAGGGGTGCTATATAAACTGTAGTCTTCTTTATCAGTCATTTTTCTCATGACGGAGCAATAGTTTGAAGAGACTTTTGCTGAGCAGGTCGTTAAAGTTATTTAATCTATTGACGTGTTTATTGCTAGCTACGGGAATAATAACGCATTCGGTTTAATGCAATATGTTGGACAAGTATTCGCATTCTCATCTGCATACTTTCAAAGAGTACGCTGCTGGCCTTTGGGCATCTACACACGAGTTTACGAACCAAGTCATGTGACCAAAAGTTGAGAAAATCTGAATATATTGACCAATGAGAATTGGAGCGATACGGGTCAAGCTGAGCTTTCGGAAATCCAATTCTCTTTTTTGCTGCTCGATTTCAAACTATTTCCACAAACTGACACTATTTCTCTAGTGTGTAGGAAACTTTAGTTTACAGATGTCGTATAGAAACTGTGGGAAACTCTGTGAGTTACAATTATACAGTTATCTGACTTAGTTTGTGGGATTATATGCTTCTATCTTTTTGCAACACTATTAGAAGTTTGAGTCACTGGCTATGTTTACATGTACACCAATACTTGCCAATACTCTGATTATTTGCTGAGAAATTAGATTTTTAAAAAAAGTTTTTTAATAAATGAATAATTATTACAAAAAAACATATTTTTTAACACAAAATGAATCAGTTTGTGTTTTTGAAAAATTTTGAATAATTTTTGACTACACTGGATGAACTGTTTGATTCACTAAAAAGAATCGTTCATAAGAGTCATTTGTTTGTGAATCGGAACACTTGCGCTGGATGTTGTTGTGTTCCGCCCACAAGGACAAAATTTGAAAGACGTGTTTCCTTGCCATTATTTTCACTCTCACATCTCACTAACATTCCATTCAGACTGCAAACGGACATTCACAATTCGGGAAAATATGTTTGTTTGTTTGCCGAGGGGCTGTAAATTCTGCAGCGGGGAGCACCACTGCTGGAAAACAGTGTAAGAAACTGCCTTTTCACGTGAAGCGGAGAAGTGCAGCATCTTCTGTTTCGTGATGTTTTTGAACCTGCAAATGAGTGTAACATCATACGTCTGCGGCATTGGCGCAGTAGTACTTTGGCCAGAGTGGAAGAAATGCGATTAAAGCATTTACAAGTGTAACTGGCCCTGGTCGCCCAGCTCCGAACGGGACTCGAACCGGGGTCTCCGGCATGGGAGGCAGGTGCGCTAACAAGGAGGCTACAGCCACTAGCGTCAGTCGCTAGTGCACCTCTTGAGGTCAAGAGAGTGAGGTTTATACACATTACACAGCTATCTACCAGCTGGCCCCCGTTACACTCACCCCCCTAAACCTCACTCCCATCCAGGTCACGGCACCAATGTAACCAGCCCTGGTCGCATCGCTCCAAACAGGACTCAAACTGGCGTAGGAGGCGGGTGCGCTAACAAGGAGGCTAAAGGCTACAGCCTCTAGCGTCAGTCGCTAGTGCACCTCTTGAGGTCAGGAGAGTGAGGTTTACACACATTGCACATCTATCTACCAGCAGACTCCCGTTACACCAGCTTGTATAGAGCGATTAATACAGGAATACTCCACATATCTCACTGTGATTATCATTACTCTGATTAATTATCATATTCACAGTATTCTGTTTACATGAGCAACAGTTTAATCGCAGTATGAGGGTGAATGTAAACGCAGCTATTGATAAATAAGGTTGTCCGAGAAATCTTGTAAGAATCTAGTTTATAACACGTTTCAGGTTCGTAGAAAAATTCTCTTTGTGTCTGTGTTTCACCAATTTTTTTAAAACCTTTACAGCATTTTCTACAAAAATCGATTTAATGCCTGTAGAAATGTCATGTGGTGTAATCATTAAAATACATTCCTTGAGACTGTAAACAACTTGATCTTTGATTTCAAAAAAGTCTTGACGGTCTAAAGAGGTCTTCTGTGTTTTATGAGTTTTATTTATTTTTTGTCACATGACTCCAGAATGGATATCTACACATTGGGAACACCATATGACTGATTTGGTGGACAAATTATTATTTTTCAATCATTAAACATATTTTAAAACAATATTCCTTCACTGCTATTTTTATATTCTAATAAATGTTTATTCTACACTACTCATGCGGACATGTCTTTTTTTTTTTTACTGTCTCAGGATGGTTACACCACATGACATTTTTGACTCAAATAAAAAAATATAAAATGACTTGGAGCTCCCCCGCGACCCTGTACACAGGATAAGCGGTTGACGATGGATGGATGGATGGATGGATGGATGGACTTGGAGCTCAGTAATTCAAAACATGTTCATCATAGAAGAGGTGTATTTACTGTAAGTAATTGTTCTGTGTGAATTGCATTTTGTATGAATTTTTTAATAATTTAATACATCTGGACAACAAAAATAAATCTGTTTTTGACTGTACAAAATAAAAAAAATCCTGCTGAAAGATATCAAAATGCATTTTAAGTGAGGGTATATGACAGCGGCCAGCCAATGTCCCACAAGCCCTAATCCGCCTGTCATTATTTAAAAAAGAATCTGTTATTCAAAGCTCCCTTGAGGTATTCCAAAATGGAACACATCCACAAAATTATACTCCTGGATTACACGAGAGCAGCAAAACCTACTGCAACAGCTCAATTTCCAAAATAATTTCTACTACTGACCAAAGTTTACACTTCACAGACCATTATGGCATAATAAAAGACGAGAGCATACTGCAGATCTATTTAAGGCTAATATACTCTTAAACCTCTTGTAATGGTTCCAAGAAACACACAAGTTTTATTTTTGCTGCAATTACTTTCAAACTTTTCCCAATGATAGTTTTGTAAACAATCTGAATGTTTGAAATGAGGCTTTATATGTGTCTTGGAAAAGTTTCCCGTCCCAGTTTCAAATGTTTCCCATACTGGCAGCTCAGAATGAGATCATTGGAAGTGGCTATTTCCTCAGTAATCTTTACATTACCTGCTCTTAACTGTTTGCATTCTTTCCAAAACCGCAGTGACCCCTCATGCAACAAAGTGAACTCTTTTACTTTGTAGGTTTTCCAACCACTGAGCAAACGACGCCCTACTTAACAGCACTACTATGTATTCTAAACTCATTATTTCAATGGACTGCCAAAAGTTATTTATACAGTTCAAAAATATGCTAAATATTTATTTCTGAGATAAACACTGGATGCCGATCACTGGATCATACATGAGGTCACGGGACAACAATGTCGCATACTGCTGTTCGAAATGTTTCAAAGCATACTGCCTACTTTTTTTTAGAATAGTATGCAGTACATAGTATGTACACTATGCAGAAGTAAGCAGTATGTTAGTGCATAGCCCATGTTTCTCCACAATGCTGCTTGAGATGTCCTGTACTGCTTATTAATCCTAATCAGTTTATCATAGTATGATATGATGGTGAATGATGGTTTCACTCCTGAAGATCATGTGTTAGTCAGTCCATCACACTGCAGTCTTCATGCACAACACTAACATGTTTCTGTTTAATCATGCAGGGCCAATAACCACAACTTAATTTACCTCTTCTGTACTGTGTCGATAGATCTTTTTCTTTTGCTTTAAACTACCAAAAAGCCCCTGGCAGCGTTTCCAAAAGCTTTTACAGGCAGAAGAGTAAGACTCAGCGAGCTGAAGGAGAAGGTGAGAGGAGATAAAACAGAAGGATGTAGTGGAAGAAGAGAGAGGAAACTGTAAGGAGACAGAAGATAACTGCTGAAAATAGAGTGGGGTGTGAAATACAGGCTTGTGATGTTGGTGCTTTTGTAACTGTGACACAGACAGGTAGAAAAAGCAAAGAAATGTTACAGGGATAGTTCACCCAAAAATTACAAATCTGTCATTATTTACTCACCCTCACGTCGTTCCAATCCCGGAAGACTTATGTGGAATGCTAAACAAGAATTTTTCAAGAATTCTCACTCTGCTATTTTACATACAACAACAGTTCAAAAACAGTTTGTGTCTGTCAAGCTCTTAAACGGACGAAAAATAAATGAAAATTGAAGCTGCAGGCAGCGATGAACGGGCACTCGCACACTGGGGCATGTTGGGGCTGCTGTGCCAGGGGAATGTCACTCCAATTTTTTTTTGCATTTTTTAGCACTTAAATGTTGTTAAGAGTGTATCACAGTGTAAAACATGACATTTTCTGTTGCCACTAGGTGGCGCTATGTTTATAACATAAATATTTGCATTTAGAAGTGTTCAGGGTGAGACTCTTATCAAACATGTGAAGTTTGGAGCAGATTGGACATTGTATGTTTGAGTTACAACAACTTCCTTTTTCATGGCGAAACATCAAACTATGCCAGGCTGCCACGGACGCCGTTCAAAGAAAACTCGCAATTTAGCATCGCCAAGGTCTTTAGATTAGTCTGACCGAATATGATGTTAATCTGATTTAATATATAAAAAAAAATAGAAGAAAAAATCACAATGGCTGACTTCCTGTTGGGTTTAGGATATGGTCTAAGAGGTTTTTTGTACTTGTTGACATGTTACATATGCCTACCGATTTTCTTACGAGTAGGTGAAACGTAGCATGAGGGCTGCTTAGTTGAAATTTTGTAGGTGATGCTATCGAGCCATTTTGCCACAAGTAATTCTAAAACCAGTCTCAGATGTACATTTTCCTCACTTTTGAGATGTGTGCAAAGTTTCATGAGTATTCGAGCATGTTTAGGCCCCAAAGTGACTTGTTTCATATCAAAATTTGTCAGGCTGACACGGACACGCCCTTCAACGAAAACTCAAGAGCTTCGTAATTTAACATCACCAAGACCTTTAGATTAAGACAGACTAAATATAATGTTGATCTGATTAAATCTCTGGGAGGAGATTAAGTATAAGATCTGTAATTGGCTGTTGCCAGTAGGTGGCGCTATGACTAAAACTGAATATTGGCACGTAGATGTATTCAGGCTGGGACTCTTATCAAACATGTGAAGTTTGGAGCAGATTGGACACTGTACGTATGAGTTATAACAACTTCCTGTTTCATGGCGAAACATCAAAATGTGTCAGACCGTCACGGCCGCGCCGTGCAGTGAAAACTCAAAAGCTTCGCAATTTAGCATCGCCAAGGCCTTTAGATTAGACTGACTGAATATGATGTTGATCTGATGAAATCTCTAGGAGGAGCTTGTTTAAGTATGAGGCCTGGAAATGGCAAAAACTGAGCAAAAATATAAGAGAAAAATCTAAATGGCTGACTTCCTGTTGAGTTTAGGGCCTGGGTCCAAGAGACTTTTTTGTAGGTATTTGCATGTTACACATGTGTACCAATTTTCGTACATGTAGGTGAAACGTAGCGTGAAGCGCACATCGTTGAATGTTTGTAGGTGGCGCTATCGAGGCATTTTGCCACAGCTAATTCTGAAACCCACATCAGATGTACATTTTCACCACTTCTGATGTCTGTGCAAAGTTTCACGAGTATTCGAGTATGTTTATTTCGAGATATTTACTTTTGTGTTATTTTTGCATTAAAAAGTGTTTATTATATAATGGGCCTTTGACAAATAAGGTTGTCCAAGGTGATACAAATTTTTTAATATTTAAAAAAAGTATAGTTTAAAACACGTCAATGTGACATTTTTTACTGTCTCTGAACACCACATGACAATTTTTTTATTTAATCCCCAGAAGAAATAGCAAAAATGACTTTATATTCAGCAAATGAAAACATGTTAATCATAGAAGAGGTGTATTCAAGTAATTGTTCAGTATGAATTGCATTTGTAATGTATTTTTGAATAAGTTATTTGACGTGGACAAAAAAATCCATGCACAAATTGTAAATCTCCTACTGCATGTTGTCTATTAGTGTTACTACTCAAGCTGGTAATGGGGTCATTTATACATTTAAGACATACGTTGTAGATTTCGAAACAAATTTTATTTGTAGCAGACAAACATTGGAATATTAGACTATATAAACATTTTAGACAGTGAGTTATGTGAAACCACATGTGCCAATTTCCCTGAATGATCCCTGAAGTGACGATTTGGAACACACTGGATGGAAATGCTGCTATAGTCGCAAATAGTTTTTTCGATTTTCCGATTTTCCTCAAATAATGTCATTTGCAACTTGGATGGAATCATAGCTTATGATGTCATACCTGGCATGCCGCCTCAACAAACCATTTTTGAATTATTGTTAATCATAAAAACATATATAATAATTTTTTCGGTCTGTTCTTAACACAAAGCTTTTGTATGACTTCAGAAGACTTGGGGTGAACGCCGTAGAGTCCAATGGACTACTTTTGTGGCACTTTTGTCCTTTTCGGAGCTTGACAGTCCCTGGTCCCTATGAACTGTTGCTCTATGGAAAAAATAACAGTATAAGAATTTGGAACCCCATGAGGAAATAATGACAGAATTTTCATTTTTGAGTAATCTGTTCCTTTAACAGCTTATATTACAAGGAATAAACCCATTCCCATTGTGAGACTGGGCTGGGTTGACTGTGTGCGTGTGTGTGTGTGTGTGTGTGTGTGTGTGTGTGTGTGTGTGTGTGTGTGTGTGTGTGTGTGTGTGAGTGAGTGCATGGATGTTTGAGGTCTTCAAATCATTCTCACCCTGTGCACAGGCTCGGGCACCGGTACGTCACCCTCCCCGCCAGGCTCCTGTACCTGGATTTGTGTGTCTCCAGAGTTACTGAAGCTCAGGATGAGGTTAACAGTGCCCCCTAGAGCCGAAGAACTAGGCTCCTTCAGCATCAGGTAGGGTGAATCAGGCCTCTCTATGTTACTACTGACATCACTTCCTCTAGGACTGATGCTCTTCATCACTTCATATGCATCATTGTGCTGTAAACTATCCTCCAGATCAACAGGAAGCACACTTAAGCTCTCTAAGCTCTTCTGAGATTCCTCTGGCGAGGTTTCCAGCTGAAAATAGCATGGCAGAATTAGCATGCATTATGGAGGAGACAATATTTACTATGAGCACCAGTGATTTCAGCTCTACCTGCGGCTGCAGGGTGCAACAGGTGGCTTCTGAATAAATGGCATCTGTGTGGGCTTCCTCAGTTTTCTTTCTGGTCAACAGCTGATCCTTCTGAGCCCTCCAATGGACTAGGATCCATCCCAGCATGCTCCGGAGCTCCTCCATCCTCTCGCTGATCTGCAGGAGACAAAGAGAAGTGTGTTGTGCAAAGATGAGTTCAAAAGCCATGGAAAAGGCTGATTTTTAAGCATTACACATTTTTACAAAATCTCCCAACACTAAACAGCATTCAGAACACCACATTTTCATTCATTTAAAAAAATGCATCATGTCATGAAAAATCTAATTTTACTTGATCTTTTGATATAATAGAGAATGAAGCTGTTTAAATGTAAGTCTTCAAGACACAGCAGCCCATTTAATTCTAAGGGCAAAAATGGTCATGTTGTAAAACAACATTACACAATCTTGACTAATATTCTAAAATTAAACTATACAAATATTTATGATTTGACCCTTTTAAAAAATCTCATACCATTTTGTTCAGATGGTGTTCGTCACCAAAAAGCTTCTTCTCAGTGACAGTGAGCTGATCGAATTCCTCAAACTTCTGTTCAATCTGTCGATCCAGAACCTCAACCAACGGCTCCTGATTCTCTCGGCTTTGACGCAGAGCACTTTCTGAGAAGATACAGGAACGGGTGTCTTCAGTCCAAGAGCTGAGAGAGGATGAACAGCAGTGGATAAAGAAAGAGCTTCAGGCAATACACACAGATTAACATGATACTCGCCAAACGCATTTACAAATTACACAGTTTACAGTGTATAACTTGATTATGGCTGATGGTAGCCAAAAAGAAATGTCTCATTGTCTTAATGTCTCATTCGGGGCTCGTGATGAGGACGAGGTATCAGTCACCTAACCTGCTGTTGATCCATGACTAATCCGGACTAACATGGTGACGGTAGCATATATAAATCGGCAAGGTGGTTTATGCTCACGTTGCATGTCGCAACTCGCCCGCCATCTCCTCCTTTGAAGTCAGCAGCGACTGAATTCGTTGCGGGCCACTCACATCCCAGGCGAACCCAATCGCACTGCGGAGATTAGAGTTGTGACTCCACCCCCAGGTGGTTCAGCAGATTTGGAGTCGATTCGTGAAGTGCAGGTATACCTGTTTCCTTCCCAGGAATCCTCCCACTGCCCGCTATGGTTCTCCCTGGCCAAAACCCTGTTCGGACAAGTCATGTAGGTTGCATCATACTGGCCCATTCAGACTTGGTTCTCAGAGCTCACCCCCTCGCAACAGCCCCTCCCAGGCAAATTCCCCTGAGGAAGGACCTCCTTTCTCCTTGCCCCTGATGCAAACCCATGTCTTCCCTTGGGCAGAGCTCTGCTCTGCCACCAGTCGCTGTGCATGTAGAGCTCTTCCCTTCCAGGTTGGACCTACCGCGGGGACTTCTTTCCATGTGTGGTACTTCCCGGTTGGTAAGTCCATGTGATGTATACTCCACATTTTAACCTCCCCTTCGGGCAGGATGTGGTCTCCACGGTGTTTTTTCTCCATGGGGAAAAGAACACCTTCCCCGGCGCGAATATATCTTGGTCCCAGCTGTGAATTATTCATTTTCAAAGAGAAAAAGAGATAAAAGGTCAAAATGGCTGATGTGACCTATTCCCATTGTAAGTACGTCTTGTCCCCCCCTTGGGGTACGAGGGACTATGCGACTGATCTGGGGTGTTGGGAAGGTTACGACGGCACGTGGCAGTTCAGTTGGTTGTGGCATTTTGTATAGGGTCCCCTGGTGAGTGACAGACAGGGAACGTCTTTGTTACTGTTGTAACCTCCGTTCCCTGATGGAGGGAACGAGACGTTGTGTCCCTCCTGCCACAACACTGAACTACCCGCTGAAATGGCCGGGACACTGTGTCAGCTACTCCGCACAAAACTGAATGAGTGGATGCAAGCTGTCTCCTTTTATACCTGTATGTCCGAGGGAGTGGCATGCAAATTCCACTCGCCAATTCTCATTGCCCTTTTCTCAAATATCAGAGGTGTTTGGGGCTTCCAAGTTCGACCCCCAGTGTCACTACGTCGACACAACATCTCGTTCCCTCCATCAGAGAACGGAGGTTACAACAGTAACCAAGATGTTTTTCTTGGTTGTTGGCAGATAAGATGTCCCAAGCTTCTTGGAGAATTCACCACAGTTCTTCTATTTTGACTGTCTCAATTGCTTCTGTCTCTTTATGTAATCTCAGACTGACTCGATGTTCAGTGGGGGCTTTGTGGGGGACGTGACAGCTGTTGCAGGGCTCCCTGTTCTTCTATTCGAATCTTTTCTATTTACAAAAGTAATGTTTGGGAGTCTAACATTTATATTTCCTATTGACACACTAAAGCTGAACATATAAATAACCATCTTTAGACAAATGCTTTTGTGAAACATCTTATGTGTTAAGACTTGTGCACAGTACTGTATATATATATATATATATATATATATATATATATATATATATATATATATACACACACACACACAGACAGATTTCTGTCTTTTAAATTTGGGCCAATTTTCAACATTTAACACTACATGATATAAACTTTTAAAAACTATTAAAAAGGTCTTATTTCAAAAGGTTGACTTACATCATTGCCAGGTAGTTTCGGAAGAACTGCCGGAGCAGGTCAAACTGTTGGAGTCTCCTCCTGTTTTCCGCTACACTCTTGACAAGCTCTTGCCAGGTGTGCAGGCTGGTGTGTATGTCAGTCTGTACTGTGTGCATTCTCTCTGGACACACATCTGTCAAACGAGCAGACAGATTCTGCACAGCTTCCATCTCCACCTTCAACACCTTGTTTTCTGACTGGAGAAAAAACACCCATTTGATGTAAATAAGATAATATAATTGCATGTAATACCTTATGACCTACTACATCTGTATCTCACAATTCAATAATCTCAAACTGACTTTTGAATTTCACTCTTAAAGCTGCTTTACACTAACAGCTCTAACAGGAATCATATGCCTTACATATGCAATGTTGGTATCTTTGACAGTGTTTTTGATGGTAATTAAAAGCATTACAGAATTCAAAAGAATCCAGCTGCTCAATGTTTCTTGAACAGAGACTGTCAGATGCTTTGTGCATGAGAGTCAAACTATTTTAGTATGAGCGATTAGGTCATTTCTTTCGCATTGGGGTTTCAGACAGCTGTGTGTGTTTGTGCAATGCACGGCACTGAAGTATACATCATATTTCACAACACACCCCACAATGCAGAAACAAATTAATCAACCAGCACATGTGCATTACACGTACAAATACACATCATAAATGCCATAAAACGCACATTCTTATGAACAATGGTGTCCAGAGCGTGTAATAAAGTGATGTGAGGTCTGAGTCAAAAACTTCATAACGCCTATTGAACAAATCCAGCGTCTGGCTGGCTCTCAGTGGATGTGAAACTTCAATCACAACAGGAAACAGATTTTTAGAAACAATGTGTTAAAACAAATTCATCATGAGAGATGGAGAAAGCCATTTCCATTCGATCAACACTGGGAGGTCAATGTGTCACAACAAACAAGAAACTTCCTGTTCTGTGAGCGGCTCGCTAGTAAACGGTTTGGATGTGTTATTGTGTTTCTGCAAAAGCACTCGGTCACTTCCCAAGCAGATATTTTCACTGGGGTAACCACTAACCTCTGGGTTTATTTGGTTAAAGCTATATGCCACAAGAGGCCAAGTATTACAGTGATTTTACAAGGTAAGGGGTGTTTTTGTCGCAACGTGAAAGTAGAGATTTGTAACAAATGGCTTACAGCTTTTTTTTTTTTTTAAATGTTATCACCTTTTCTCCCCAATTTTGGCATGCCCAATTCCTACTACTTAGTAGGTCCTCGTGGTGGCGTGGTTACTCACCTCAATCTAGGTGGCGGATGACAAGTCTCAGTTGTCTCCACTTCTGAGACCGTCAGTCCGCGTATCTTATCACGTGACTTGTTGTGCATGACACCGGAGACTCGCAGCATGTGGAGGCTCATGCTACTCTCCGCGATCCACACACAACTCACCACACGCCCCATTGAGAGCAGGAACCACTTAATCGCTACCATGAGGAGGTTATCCCATGTGACACTACCCTCCCTAGCAACCAGGCCAATTTGGTTGCTTAGCAGACCTGGCTGGTGTCACACAGCACACCCTGGATTCGAACTCGCGACTCCAGGTGTGATAGTCAGCATCAATAATCGCTGAGATACCCAGACCCCTGCTTACAGCTTTTATAAACCGGCAACAAAAGCACTATAATGAAACAAAACAAATTTCAATAAATATTACTGGATGTTTCTTCAACTTTAGGCACTTTCATATCCCAGGGGTTAGTTTTTATTAAAACAAACAGATTTGAACTATAGATTGTGCTGTTCTAGCTTTGACCCAGGCAAAGACTGTTGATCTTAAACTATGTAAATCCATTATAAACATACAAATTAAAAACTATGATTATCTAAACAAAGAGTGAAATGAAGAAACCACTTCTATATACTTTTTGTGTGAAAATGATTACTATCCCACTCGTTTTTCCACCACACCAAACAGTTGTCTAGTAGCTAAACTAAAAGTTAGTGTAGTTGTTATCCAAGTGGACAAAAGTGCCAGTGAAGAGCATGCTTGAGAGGAACTATGAGACCAGTGATGATTAGAGAAAACAAAGAAAAATCAAGGTAAATATCACTTTATATTTTATTGGGCCTCACGTAAATGGTTTGCACTTATATAGCACCTTTTTAACCTTAACGGTATTCAAAGCACTTTACACTGTGACACATTCATCCATTCACACACCAAAGACGGCAGAGCTGCCATGCAAGGTGCTAGCCTGCCATTGGGAGCAACTTGGGGTTCAGTGTCTTGCCCAAGGACACTTTGGCATGTGGAGTCGTCTGGGCCGGGATTCAAACCACCGATCCTGCGATTAGTGGCCAACCCACTCTACCAACTGAGCCACAGTCCACGTTTTTACTTTTTTTTACCACGATACTTTTTTCGATTAATCACAGAATTTTTTAAATGCTGAAATATGACGACATATACTTCTTTTCCTATCAAAATGATTTTTTTCCATCTTAGGAAAGAAAACAAAACAATATGTAACAATATAATGCTTTTGTCACGAACGCCGGTGAAGGTGCTTCTTCAACCGGCCACCGGAGATCTAACTCACCCGAGTTCTAACCTTGAACCACACTTCCCATAACCGCACATACCTGGTCCGATTGCCCGCAGCTGTTCCCCATTACCTCCACTCTATTTAAATCACGCGTGTCTGTGCCATCATTGCAAAGTCTTGTTTGCCCCGGCTGCATTACTGAGAGTCTTCGAATCAACCTACTACTTGATCTCCTGTGTATTTACCTAGCCAGTCTACGACCATGATTACCTGCCGCCTGCCCTTGATACCTTAACGCCTGTCTACCTGTCTACGATATCTGCTGCCTGCCTCGATCCAGTGCCTGTCTGATCACGAACTCGATTGCCTATAACATTCCTGCCTGCCCTATAACTGAACCTGGCCTGTTTTTGACCTGAACCCTGTCTCTAAATAAAGACTGCTTATGGATCCCAACCAACCTGAGTCCGCGTTACAGCTTTATTAACATTTTCCAAACAAATCCTTCTACAGTATAAAGATAGAAATGGACTAAAATAGTACCAATTCAAGTAACATAAAACATTTCCAAAGTCTAAGTGGGAGTTTGACTAATTAAAAGAACTAGTCCCCACATAGGTTGCATATTCATTGCAATAGACATGAAATCTTTTAAACTCATCATCCACAATATAAATCTACCTGTAGACTGTGGCTATCCACTTTGTTACAGCAATCATGAAGCCGCATTCATGATTCGCATTAGGGTGTCAGTGTCTAACCCCTCTTTGTACTCCACATGAAAAGCGCTTGCAGACAAAAACATCTTGTGGCAGGGCGGAGGGCGGGGCCGGGTCGTGATCCTACACACCCGGTCCCGTATTAGGCTAATTATGCCTCTGTAAACGATCTCTCTCTCTCTCTCTCTCTCTCTCTCTCTCTCTCTCTCTCTCTCTCTCTCTCTCTCTCTCTCTCTCTATATATATATATATATATGGTTTTTTTTTGTGTTTTTTTACAAAAGTTATTGTACATGTTAACCAAGTCAACAATAATAGTGAAGATCATGCTAGAGTTGAAATATGAGACAACTGATGTTTGAAGAAAAAGTCAAGGTAAATAACACTTGTGAGGAGAATGTTTTTATTGGGCATCATTTCCAATCAAGCTGTAATTTTGCCAAACTTTGGAAGATGTGCGTAAATATTATTTAATTGTGTGTATTTAGGTTACATCAAATATTAGCTATGTAATTAGCCTTAGCTAGACCAACGTGCCAGCTATTTATTTTTCTTTAACAGAAAAAATTTAAAATCTCCAGTGCCGCATGTACATACACTGCTGGACATTGTCAGAAGACAAATGTAAAAAAATAAATTAATTAATCAACCTCCCTCATATCTTATGCTTCTCAAAAACTTTGGCAATTCCTGTAGAAATGTTTAGTGTGCCCATACCTCCAGCTGGTCCTGGTCCTCCTGCAGTCTATCCAGTCCGCAACGATCTGGCTCGCATCTGACGGCAATCTCACTCTCCATCTCCAGCACGTCTACAGCGAGTTCTGCACAACGCTGCAGACACTGCTCGACCCGTGCAGACAACATGGAATGCTGGGATGCAAGAACCAGACCAACAGTGAAGATGGCATCGGACATTTAAGAGTTATAAGATAAGAAAATATAAGACAATCCTTAAGTTTTTAACTCCATCTACCCTGCTCAGAAGTTCCTGGATGCTCTGGTCATGTGACTGCGAGCGTCCTCTCTCTCGCGCCGTGTCATTCAGCATCTCCACAGCTTCTCTGAGCTCCTCCACGGGGTTTCCAATGCTCTCCATCAGGGGTTCATCACGATCCCTCAGAAGAGATGGTCCCGAGCCAAGATCTCCACACAGGGGCTGGAGAAGCACCAGAAAATGAAGTATAATCGTTTTGTGATATCAGACAATCAAACAAAAAGACTAGTCTGACCCAAATAGGAAGTATTTCTCAGTATTGGCCAAATAAAACAGATTGGAATAATTCACTGATTGTAGAAAAATTCTTCCAAGGCACTTCCTCTGTTATAGAAGTTTATAAGCTTTGATTTGATCTTGCTTGCCCCACACTGGCACTAGTTTATGGGTCCCTCCTTGTGGGGATCGAACCTGCAACCTTCCGGTTACCAATCATATAGGGTGCAGTCTTCGATGCCCATTTCACTTGCTGTAAAACTAAGGAAGTTAAGGTCACAGTATTGGGTCTGACCTTTCCGACGGTGCAGTAGTGGCTCTCCTCCAGTTCCACCTTCTCCAGGAACTCTGTGAGCATACGAGTGTCCTTCAGTTTAGAGCTCTGCTGGGTCAGTGCTGCCTGAACACTGCTGAACCTAAACAACATCAACAATAACTGCTGATGCTCAAACATCCAACATTTACACTGGAAATCTTGCCTGGCTGGTTGTGAGATGGGTAGTTTTATCAGTTATCACTTTGGTCGGTTCCTCAAACAAAACTATCATTTCAGAAGCCTTGGAATATATCACACCAATCATGTGGACTACTTATAAGTGTGACAGCCTCTGGTCATCTAAACAAATAATATTGTATTTTCAATGATAGATAGCAGATTCTTCTGATTTCTGTTTAGTCATCAAATTTTAGTAATTTATTTTGCACATGAAGAAATTGTTAATATATTAGGAAGAAGGAAATAACAGTACACACAGTAGTCCAGCAACCATATATGGCATGTCCACATTAACAATCGTATTTACTAAAGAAATACCAAATCAAACCAATTGCACATACAGTTTATAGTGAATGAGACATTTACTTTTAATGCACGTGAAGCGCTTTTTCTTTGAAGTTGCACTCACATGCTCGTGCGGATCCAGCGTGAGCAGCGATGCCTGACTCTTTAAACAGCCTGGATTGCCTGCTTGGAATGGCACGGAGTGACCGTCATAATTTGTGAATTAGAGGAAATTTTCATCTTGATCCTGAAGGTTTTGATTCTGGCTGATGGAATTCGATTGGAAGAAAACGCTGGATTTTCATGAGGTTCGTGAATTGCATCTGTGTTTAAACGAGATACCTGCATATTTGCAAACTGTATATAATAGAAGTTTTATTGATATTTGCTTTTTATCATTAGAACAGAAAGTTTAAAATGACCGGGAACTGCTGAGGAGAGGCTTTAGAGGTCAATAAATGAGCGTTCCAGAGGATGCTGAAGTTTTGTGAGGTTGGTTTATTAAATCGGTTTAAATGAGACATGTGCATATTAGCAGATGGTATATGATATTAGTATTATTGATATTTGCATTTTTTATCATTAGACAAGAGAGTTAAAAGTTAAAGGGAACTGTTGAGGAGAGAGAGGGAGAATGAAACAGATGAACACTTTAACATTATGAGCTGAAACACGTCTGTTGCGGCTCTGATATGCAGACCGTTCAAATGACACTGTGCGGCACACCGGTCTATTATTGTAGTAACACGATGGCACGTAACAACAAAAGAAACTGTGACTGGTCGTTTACCTGTCTCAGTCGCTTCACATGCAAGCAGGTGATTCTCAGCGCCTTAACGAAACAAATCGGCCCAACGGGAAAATTTATCGGCTTATGCCGATAATTAAAATGTCAGAATATCGACGACCACCAATATGGATATAGAACAACACAAGGAAATGATTGATGATTTTGTTTGTTTGGGGAACAATTTCTTTAACCCTCCTATTCTGATGGAACTTTACTGTTTCACGTTCATATCACCATCAACTCTTTTTTTTTAAAGATAGATAACATTGAAGTAAAATCAATAAAATGATGCACTTTAGGATTTTATTTAGATCTTAAGCATAAACATAAACAAAAGCAAATTTATGTAACTTCACAACAGTAAAAACCTAGTTGAAACATGAAGGAAATATGAGAATGTGTCATGTACTGCTGCCATCTGGTGAAAAAATTCAGAAATAACATGACTTGAAAATCATGTTATGACAATAATAGCCAGTAGATGGCAGTGTTCTAAGTTACATATTTGGATATTATCAAACTATTGTCTGTGTGTGTTGTGTTCTCCCTTCTGGCTGTGTTAGTCTCACCCATGTATTCCTGTGTGTGTGTGTGTGTGTGTGTGTGTGTGTGTGTTTGTGGGCAGGTTTAAGTGGTTTACGAGGACTTTTCTAGTGTCCCCATAATTCTAATTGCTCAAAAAACATACTAAACGATATTTTCTGTGAGTGTTAGGTTTAGGGGCAGGGTTAGGGCATATAATCTATAGTTTGTACAGTATAAAAATAATTATGCCTATAGAGAGTCTTCATAAGGATAGCTGCACCAACATGTGGGTGTGGGTGTGTTTTTGTGTGTGTGTGTGTGTGTGTGTGTGTGTGTGAGTATGCAGCATTAAGGCTGTGTTATGGTCTCACCTCCTCATTTATGTGTATGTTTGTTCTGCATTGTGGCTGATTTATAGTTGGACCTTGAACAGATAAGCCCAAATATACTTCGATTTTGATGCTGAATGCTCAGCGTCAGCGTACAGTCGGACATAAGCCTGTCAAAGTATACTCCATTTAACAGTGCGCGCATAGACAGGCGAATGGCTCATGCACATTTTATGTAAATATTTAGTAAACTAAGTGATAATTTACATTTAGAAATGTTTGTGTACATTTTATTTGCAATCATAAAAACCTTTGTGCATTTCAAACTGTAAAAAAAAAATAACTTTTTACTCAGTAGTTTTGTCTTGTTTTCCAGTAAAAATGTCAAAATATCCTAATGACAAGATATTAAGTCTTGTTTTCAGGGAAATGTAAACAAAATTTAATGAGGCTTATAACAAGAAAAACGATTTACTAATGGGCTATGACAAATTAACTAGTTTGGCACATAGTTTTGTCTTGATTAAAACATAAACCTCACTAAAATTGTTGCATTTCTCTAAATACAAGACGTATCTTATGTAATTTTGCTTCTCAAGTAAATGTATCTTGTTTTAAGGATATTCAGACATTTTTTTTTTAAAAACAAGACAAAAATACTGAGTGATAAAATGCTTTTTTACCGTGCACCTTGCTCTGTACATATCAGTTTCGGTATCGACAACCGCAAACCAAAGACTTCCTCGTGTAATACCGACTTATTCACTTCCTCCTCGATAAGAAAGAGTTAAGAGTTCGCTGTAATCAAGTGTCAGCACGTACTTTTCCTTGACATCTTTGAGGCGTGCAGGTAGCAGCTGAGTGTGCAGGTGTCGTTGACTGCTCAGATGATGCACTTCCTGTCTGAGGTTCTGCAGTTCTAGACCTCTGTCCTGCAGTTCTCGCTCCAGCTGACAGCTCTCCTGCTCGGCCACGCTCACAGACTCTGGGTCACCCGCTAGAGACGCCTGTCTGATGGACAACTCCACCGCCTCCAACCACGCCTCCAGACTGCATAAAGACTGCAGCACCCGCACCACCTGTCCATCAAAATAAACGTCACTGGAGATAACACCAAATGCACAAGTATAAGAATCGGTCATTGAAAAATCCAAATAGGTCTGAATAGGGGGAGTCACCACCTGAATATCTATGGTGGTTATATTTATATCTATGGTGCTCTAGATATATTTGTACCCTGCAGTTGAGCTCCTCTGAGACCTGTAGCACCAGTCCGTTCCTCTGATGCCTACTCTTCAGCTCCTCCCACAAAACTTCCAGCTGACTCAGAAACTCCTGGATCTTTGTGCTGCCCGGGTGTTGAGCTCGAACCAGACTGTGACCCTCCTGAAGACAGAGGAGAGTTAAAATCGTATATTTTTTTTAAATAATGATAAGCTACTCGATTTAACTAAGTGCACTGAAGCTATTTCATGGGGACATAATATCTTATACATATAATCTTTATATACATATAATCTTTTTAAGGGTACCTATAATGCAAAATTCTTTCTTATATTTCTATTAATCAAAAACAGTGTGTCAAAATGAACGCTTTTCATTTCTGCTCTAAAGTGATGTCACGTTAGAGCAGGCCACGCCCACGACTGGTGAAGGACTCCGCCCTATTATCATAGCTCCGCCCCTGAGTGATCTACACACAGTCCGCTGGAGCAGATACAGTGAGATGAATAATGTCTCATAAGTGTTCTGTTGTTTCTGTAAAAGTGAACATAAGAGTCTTCATGAAGTCCCAGCATCAGAGCCACTGAAGATGCAGTGGACAACGTGGACTGGTAATCTGGCATACCGGGCATTTTCCCGGTGGGCTGACGCACTTTGGAGCCAATCAGGGGCGGACTGGGCTTCGGGACAACCGAGCGGGCCGGTGGGTCGGCCACGAAATGGGCCGCGATAATCTAAAATGAGCCGCCGCGTTATGTAGAACGAACCACAAAATGGTGCCGCGATATGCACCGCGGCACCGTAGCAACTTTTACATAGCAAGTTTTGGGCCAGTTGCTATGTAAAATCCCAGGCCTATTTCTTTTCCCAGTCCAGCCCTGCCTGAACTCCAGTATTTACGCAGTCAGTCATATTGGTTCTGATTTGTTGTTGCTGTAGTAACCGAAGCACATGCTGTAAAGGCACAGCCCTCTTCCGGAAAGGGGGCGGGGAGCAGCAGCTCATTTGCATTTAAAGAGACACACACGAAATCAGCGTGTTTTTGATTCCACCCAAAAAGAGGCATATATAACATGGTGTAATAAATGATCCGTTGGGTATTTTGAGCTGAAACTTCAGACACATTCTGAAAACACAGCAGAATTTTACTAAATATTTACTTTGTTACAAAAATGAAAATGTAAAATGCACTTTTTGAAATGGAACATTAAAAGCTATTTCAGGGGACAAAATCAGCTATATAAAAATTTAATGACATAATTACAATATATAATAAAAAAAAATAAAGTAGTATTTTTCTGGAGCAAAAACGAATAGGGTGACAACAATAAAAAGGGAGCGAGTTAAAGGGTTAGTTCACCCAAAAATGAAAATTGTCCCATAATGTTCTCACCCTCAAGCCATCCTAAGTGTATATGACTTTCATCTTTCAGCCAAACACAATCGGAGTTATATTTAAAATATCCTGCTCTTCCAAGCTTTATAATGGGAGTGAATGGTACCTTAGATTTTGAAGCCCAAAAAAGCGCATCCAAACATCCAAAAAGTAATCCATATGGCACCAGGTGGTTGATAAAGGCCTTCTGAAGCGAAGCGAAGTGAAGGCAGTGAACGGCAGTGAAAATTGACGAATGCAGAAGCACAGAGGATTTTTGATGGATGGATGCGCTATTTTTGGGCTTCAAAATCTAAGGTACCATTCACTCCCATTATAAAGCTTGGAAGAGCAGGATATTTTTTAAATAACTCCGATTGTGTTTGGCTGAAAGAAGAAAGTCATATACAACTAGGATGGCTTGAGGGTGAGTAAATTATTGGATAATTTTCATTTTTGGATGAACTAACCCTTTAACTCTGCACACTTGTTGCGTAAATCCAGTGAACATTTGAATACTAATCCGTTCTGACATTTATGCTCACCCTCTTGACCAGTTCTATTCTGGCTCTGTTGGACAGGATGTCCTGCTCCAGTGAGGCCTGACGTCTCTTGGCTGCTTCAAAACCCCTCGGCCCGGACAAGCTGCAGATTTGAGTGGCCATGGCAACACTATCTTTGAGCCAGGACAGAGTCTGTAAAGAACACAAAGGTTGAGAGGAGAGCTGTTCCAAACCTAATGAGCTGCTTTGCTGTCTCCTCCCTTCATATGCAGCAGCCTTCTAAAGGCTATTGTAGACTTCTTTATTCTGTTTGCTGTTCTATCTCGAGTGGTTGAGCGCACAGCATTTCACAGTATACCCTTTTGACCACATGCCCATACGGACATGCTCACTATGACTGCTTTGTGATACTCTTTTAGCAGAGTCAATGCCAGGTGCATGTGCCGAAAAGTCCCTTTTGCGCTTAGTGCAAGACGTACCTGAATGCAGAGTATACTTTGACAACCTGTTAACACTGATGTGAACGGCATGTAGCTTCAAAAGCAAATTGCTCCAATTATAATCAATGATGACGTCTAGACTGGGTGCACCCATCGTGTTGTGCTAATGATGTATGGTCGCCCCGTTCTATTTCTGATATAAATTATTTGCTGAAGTCTTCAAACTCATAGATGATCCACGTCCACATGAATACATTTTTATGTGAAAATGCATTAACTTAGCAACATTTATGCCCCTTTTCCACACTAGAATGGTATTTTCCTCCACCTGTTTTTCCTTAGGCTTTTTTATTAGTAGAATATAAGCATGTGCTTTGTTTCTGAAGGAAACCACTCGTCCAAGTACTCTTAACCAACGTTAAAAAAATTAAAATAATTTTGCCTGCATAATGTGACGTTTAGTCTAAACGTGCCAATGCAGTGTGTATGTGCATGCGGGAGAGAGAGATTTAGGATATTACTTGATTTGAAGTGGCCAGGTGAACATTTGTAACATTTCAAATATTTTTGGGGACGTATTTAACAGTGCACTCAGTTATATCTTAAATGGTACTTTGGCAGGGCGGAGGGCGGGGCCTAATTAGGCTGATTAAGCCCGAGAGGGATAAAGGTGGCCGGAAAAACTCCCTCTCCCTCTCTCTCTATCTCTCTCTCTCTCTCCCTCTCTCTCTCTCTCTCTCTCTCTCTCTCTCTCTCTCTCTCCCTCTTTCTCTCTCTGCCGCACTGCCATATCTGGTCTCTATCCCTCTCGGGCTTAATCAGCCTAATTAGGGGCCGGGTGTACAGAATCACGGCCCGGCCCGCCCTGCCACAGTCACTTTTAAACAGAATGTTATTAACTGCTCTTATTTCATTCTAACCATTTTTGAAAGTATGGTGCGGAACGCCGGAATAATTTTTCCATTCATAACAAACCCAAATGAAAAACATTCCGATTTTAATCCCTGATCTAAAGTGGAACTTCATCAGTGACAAATGATTTATTTTGTTTTCAAAAATGTCCATAATATTAACGGAAAAACTATTTAAAATGCTACAGTAAAAACATGAAAATTCACCCTATCTATTTTCTAAATACATGGTATTAATGTTATTGTGAACGATTCACACGTGTATAAGTTTAATACATTTTTTTTTTATTTTGACCTCGTAATCTTTAATTAAAATGTCATAACACGATCTTCCACGACAGACTTCTCTCTGGTGACACATGCAGGAATTATCCAATCATTTAGGCCTCTTAAACCCCGCCCCTTTCTTATAAATACGTTCATCTCTTGGGTAGAGATGAACGAATCACATGTTGGTGAAGATGGCAAGGTGTATTTTCGTCTGTTTTCCTTCAAAATGATCATTCCTTAGCCCAAACTTACTTGGTCACCTGGCTTGAATTTGCATTTCGAAGGAGGAGGAATAACAGCAAATTCGCGCTTGTGTTTGAGACATTTCACATCTGAATTGTTGAGGTGATCACTATTGAATACAACGCATTGGATGTCTCTGGCCTCTTGAGCGCAGTTATCTTGGGATGCACAGTAAGTCTTTTTTCCTTTATATTTAGTGTAGGGTTGCAACAACGAATTAATAAAATGGATAATTATTGATAATGGAAATCAGCGACAACGAATTTCATTATCGATAAGTTGGATATGTGCAGTGAGCACAGAGAACCCCTTCAGTGACGTCACTTCACAGCCAAGTGAAAAATGTGTTGCATTATAGAGACAAGTTGAAGCAGAAAAAACACAACCCAAGATGTCCCGCACACAAGAGCACTTTATAAACACTTCAAAGAAGATCATAATAAACATACAGTTTAATGTGGAGCAGTTGCTGCGTCAGGTGCGTTGACGGAGGGCTTGTGCAGCTCATCACTTACATTTTACTGCTATTTTCTATGTTTTATAATGTAAACAAGCAAGTCTCCGTTAAACTCTACTGAGCAAGCGAGCGCACGCATTTCAAGTACTCGTGTGTTTATGTTGTCAGTTTGTTCATAAATGTGTTGCGACCCAATTTCACCGATAACCGGCTCTGACTCGGGCAGCACTGTGGTAGGGGTGTGTGTGTTTCACTCGGAAATATGTCACAATACGGAAGTAAAGTCGGTCGCAATTTCCATTTCATGCCGACTTTAAAATATACAGTACAGTAAAAAATTATAATATATTTAATATGTAATTTGCCAGTAAAATATTGGACATATTATGTATGATTTTACAATACAGTATAATTAATGGTGAAAATGTATATTGTGTTCAACATGAGCAAAAAACCTGCACTTTACGGTAAACAATAATCGGGCATTCCCAGTCTCAGCGTGACCCATCACATTTCATTATATTTGATGTAATTTATTTAACAAAACATTTGTTTTGTTTTGCGTTTGGGTGAGTGACATGTGGATTTATGGCATTATGGCAGCAAGTTCTGCCACCATGGAACACAAAAGGCAGCATGATAAGGACTGATAGCCTCAGTCACCATTCACTTTCCATGCATCCTTTCTCCGTGCAATGAAAATGAATGGTGAGGCTAACATCTCCTTTTGTGTCCCGCACTAGACAGAAAGCCATACGGGATTGATCCGAAAAAATTTTTTAGTGAACTATCCCTTTAAATGCAGCATACCTAGGCAGCTCACTAGGTTTAGAAACAAGAGCCAAGATGTCACCTTCCATAAAAGAACAGGAAGACAATATTTAAGAACGGAAACAGAAAGAGATCTTATTTAGATCTGGTTGGCATCTGAACTCCTGTCTGATTGGTTCAGAACACACTGAATGGGATTTCAAGCCAGAACAATTGCTGGAAGTCACATAGACTAGCAGAGGCCGTCAAGGGCGACATACAAAAATGTAATCCGCATCCACTTTGTAAAGACACATCTATCAACCCGTTCACAAGTTTATTTTGTGAGGAATCCAAACTCTTGGCTAGGTTCAGAACAAGTCAGCTGAACCACAGGAATGAGTTTGCAGAAGTGCGCTGGAGGGGTTTGTTCATTTTCCCAGTGTTTTCTAGCCGATTGGACACAGTTGGTTTTTGTAGTGTAAGTGATTGTGTAAGAGTTGTGTAATGGTAAAGTAATAAATGGGCACCTTGTCCGCCGACACTGTGAATTTCTGGAGTTGCGTGTGGAGCGCTGGGTGGCCCCTGGACTCGGGCGCCAACGGGTTCCCACTGTAAAACAAAACACAGGACTTTAGTTTAGCATGCACAGCTCTTCTGCATGTGGGTAAAAGACAAAAGGCACTTTTTTTCCACATCAAAATGTTTTGTTAAAATGTATATATTTGTAAATTGCTGCAACCGCCCACCATGTTTTTAATCAACTTTTTTGAATTCACAAGTTCATTTTAATGTGTGACAAATTAATTTTAAAAGTATAAATATTCTGGGGAGCCTCTAGATTAATATGAGATCCTGAAAACTGTGGATAATAATCATAATATAATCATAAAAGCCTGCATCAAGTATTTTTAGACATTTCAAGGTCTATTGTGATGCACTGATTCCACACAAATGTGTAAAGCTTTAATTTATTTTAAGCTAATTAATGCAAAAAATATAAGAAAATAAACTGAATTAATAGATATGAAGTAGTTCTACATAATTATTACAAATGTAATAAATAGTAACAGGTAAAATTCTCCCTATTCCTAAATTAAAAGCTTAATAAATGTCTTATTTCCTGGTTAGCAGCATTTTAAAGGATCCTCATGAGATTGCCCATTTAATTGTTTTATAACTGATTTTTAGTGTCACTTCACAGAACTTAACAAAAAGTCATTTTTAATACATTTTTGGACAATTTTCCAATTCATAAGTAGTAATTTTTGAAAATATGAAATGTTTAAAACACATGTATGACTACTAAAATGTAAAAAGGTACTTTCCTTGCACATTGAGTGTGCACAATTTATTCATTAATTTAAAAAAAGTTTTCATACATGTTTATCAAGTTAAAAAAAATACAAAAATAATAATAATATATATACAGTATATCATAATTATTTTAATATATATATACATTATAACATTATTTTTATATATATATACAGTATATAATAATTTTTTAATATATATATATATATATATATATATATATATATATATATATATATATATACATTATAACATTATATATATATATATATATATATATATATATATATATATATATATATATATATATATATACAATATAACATAATTTTTTTAATATATATATATATATATATATATATATATACACAGTATATCATACTTTTATTTAAATATATATATATATATAATAATAATAATAATAAGTTTTATTTATATAAGCCCTTTCCAGAGCTCAAGGACGCTTTACAATAGACAAGCAACAATAAAGGCAGAGGACAAAGACAGCAGACAAAACAACAGCAGGTAGATAACAGTGAAGGTACAAAAAATGAGAAGGTTAGGTAGATGGGACAGCACCCAGCGGGAAAAAAAAAAAAAAAAAAACAAACAGTACAACTTAAGAGTTATAACATTCAGCAAATAAGTGAGTTTTGAGCATGGATTTGAATTCAGAGATAGTGTTAACAGAACAGAGTGATAATTCCATATTTTGGGTGCTACAACACTGAATGATCTGCCCCCCATCGAAACAAGGCGATGCCGAGGGACGACGAGAAGGCTAGAGTCGGAGGATCGTAGAGAGCGAGTCGGTGCGTAGGGGTGAAGCAGATTACAGAGATAGGAGGGAGCCAAGCCGTGCAGAGATTTAAAAGTGAGAAGGAGAATTTTGAATTTGATACGGTAAACCACAGGAAGCCAGTGAAGATCATGCAAAATTGGGGTGATATGTGCAGAACGCTTGGTGTGGATGAGTATTCTGGCAGCAGAGTTTTGAATGTATTGCAATTTGGAAATGGAGCTAGCAGGAAGGCCAATAAAAAGTGCATTGCAATAATCGAGACGTGATGTGATAAATGCATGGATGACAGTTTCAGCGTCTGAGATACTGATGAAGGGACGGAGCTGAGCGATGCGACGTAGATGAAAGAATGCTGATTTAGTGATAGAATTAATGTGAGAATGGAAAGATAGAGAGGAGTCAAAGATTACACCAAGACTTTTAACAGTACTGGATGGTTTGATGTGAGAGCCAGCAAACTCTGCAGGTGAAGTTAGTAGGAATTTTGTTAGTGAGTGACGGAGGTCCGGTAAAAATAATCTCAGTTTTGTCCATGTTAAGTTTTAAAAAATTTGAATGAAGCCAATCTTTTATTTCATGCACACAATGTGTATATATATATATACACATTATAACATTATTTATATATATATATATATATATATATATATATATATATATATATATACCATAAATCATTATTTTTTATATTTTATATATATATACCATAAATCATTATTTTATATATATATATATATATATATATATATATATATATATATATATATATATATATATATATATACACACATTATAACATTATTTATATATATATATATATATACCATAAATCATTATTTTTATATATATATATATATATATATATATATACAATATAACATAATGTTTTTAATATATATATATACACACAGTATATCATACTTTTATTTAAATATATATATATATATATATATATATATATATATATATATATATTTATATATATATATATATATATATATATATATACAGTATATAATTTGTTTTTAAAAATATCATGCATTTTTTAAGTCACAAATTCTGTCCTCTCTGTTTTGTTTTTTTTCCAAAATGGCAAGCAGCATTGGTTACATCGCCTGATTTTTTATTTTGTTGACAAAACTTTTTCAGATATTGATAATATTTTAAAACATATTGCTTCACTGCTTTTTTTTTTTAAAGAACTAATTATAAAAGCTTATTCCAAACAACTTCCAATATTTGTTTTTCAAGAATTTCAGCTTTTAATGAGACTTTAATTATTTAACTATTAATTATATCTCCGATGGTTACACCACTTGTGCGAATTGCATTGTTAATGTATTTTTGACTAATTGAATAGAGTGCTAAATATCACCTTTTAATTGTTGTCTGCAGTTTGACGATAACATCGCTGGCACAGACGGGTACTGGGCTCCCTCCTGGATATCGCTGCATGTCATCTTGGCAGTCTGAAGGCTTACCGTGGCGCTCGCAGTCTCTCCCACCCTGTGAAGGGAAACACAAATTGCGTTTGTGTTTTTCTAGCAGACATTGATGTGTATAAACCGAGCTTAAATGAATCATGTGTTCTTATACGCTTGAAGTTTTGCAAAAGCGAGCACAGAAACATGGTGGTCCCTCGTCACATTGACGCGTCACTGACTACCCTGAATTGCGCCATTGGCATGGTAACCCAGGCTTAAATATCACCTTGTGGTTGGAGGTGTGGACAGTGTGGATGTAATCCCAGAAAATGGGAACAACAAGTTACAGTAAGCACTGTTAAACTGGATCCAGCGCCAACACAGGAAAATAATTATTCTCTCAGCATTTGCTCACCAGCGTATCATGCAAAGAAGGTCACAAACTCTATCCGAGCTACGACACTTTTTCACAGACATTACATCAACAGTTTAGAAAATAAATGAGGCCTCTTTTGGGCACGCCATGTGCTATTGAAGAATGTGGTATAGCTGTATTCATCATCATCATCGGGCAGGCTTGTTAGGCATAACAATTCAATTAAGTGTGCCCTGCCACATTCCTCCCTCATTCTCTCAGGCTGGGCATGACGTACACCCCCTTTCCCTGGGGAGGGGACAAGGGGAGGAAAACAAAAAAAGTGTGGCACCTACACGCCGTAACGGCGATCGTGCCAAACAAAACATTATAAAAAGAGAGGGAAAGACCAACACGGAGCGGCAGTGGGAGAGAAAAAAAACGCTTACTCGCCGTTTCTCCGATACGCCGTAGTTTGGACCTCGGCCACTCCTCCAACCTCTAATGGACGCCAGCCGCACCTCCCGGACGGATCGGAGGCAGACCTCTGGCCCCTGGCGGACGGAACGCCCCGCCGCATCTTTGGTGGACGGTAGGAGTCTCCCCCACCCCTGGCAGCGGTAACCACTACAGGCGGTTGGTTGAGAGCCCCTCCTCCCCTCACGGTCGGCGGCCGTTCCTCCGCTACCAGGCGGCCGGGCTCCTCTGTCCACGGGCGGATGGCCGCGGCTGCTCTGTTGGGGTGGATGGTAGTGGCGAGGACTCTACTACAGAGCATCCCTCCTCCTCCTCTTTCCAGGGTTTCGGCACCAGTGTAAAGGGATTCATGGAAATGAGGAGGCGAGAACGGCTTGATAATATAAATAATATTTTTATATAAAACTGAAACAAAAAGACAAACACACAAAGGTGTCGGACAGCAGTCCGTAAATCTCTCTCTCTGTCGCACTGCAGCTTCCAGTCGGCCTTTATCCCTCTCTGAGGCTTGATTAGCCTGATTAGGGGCCGGGTATGCGTAATCACGACCTGGTTCTCGCCTCCTCCTTGCCCATCCTTTAACTGTGTTACATTGGTGCCGAAAGCCCGGGAAGGAGGAGGGATGCCCGTTGCAGAGTCCTCGACACTGCCATCCACCCAGGGAAGAGCCGCTGCCATCTGCCGGGTGACGGAGTAGCCCGACCGCCCAGATGCGGGGAACGGCCGCCGTCCGCGGGGCAAGTGGGGACTGGATACCCCGACTGCCTGGAGCGAGGGAGCCACTGCCGGGGGCGGAGGGGTCGAGGGAGACCGCCGTCCGTGAGGGGAGGAGGGAAGATATACAGGTCATAATATCGCACGCCCGGTCCCCAATCGGCCCGGTTCGGTATTTGTCTTTAAGTTGAATTTGGAGGGTCTTTTCTACATTTATCTCAAGCTCTACTGCGGCAGCGTTTTGCTGGTTGGTAGAAAGTTGTTTTTGTGCCCGAGTTGCGCGAATGAAAGATCGTTCAGGCGTTTCTTCTATTTTCTTTGCGCAAGATCGTTGCGGTCGTTGACTTTTTGTATCAATGTATTAATAGTATTTATAGCTGTATTAATGACACAGATAAACAGAAAATTATGGTTTGCCACTTTTACAAGCCATAAGAAAAGAAAAATACAAATGAGATCTCTTTAATATCTTAATATTGTTAATATTGTGGGTAAACAGACAGTTTTGCTTAAATCTGCCACTTTCTCTTCAGATAAACACTCCACCACCCCGCCACCACCTGTTGAGTCCTGTCCTGCACAGGGGCTCCTCGCCCCTGCCTCCTATCTCCGGCAGGATATGACGGTTCCGAGTACAACTTCTTCGGACCGCCAGACGGGGCTTACGCCAAAGAGAGAGACATTACCTTTCTGTTTTATATTCATCAGTCATTTTAAATCTCTATCAAGTCTGCGTGTCTTCCTGATAGATCTTTAACATTTCTCATCAAATTCTTCCAAGAGCAAATTATTTGAGCTACGCTATCCACATACATTGTATAGCTCTATACTCTTACTGTATGTCAACAATGAGACAATTTATGTCTATTTTTATTTCTCCAAGTCCCAGTTACATGCATTATGGAAGTCCAAAGCGTGAATTTCAGGAGGTCAGGTCAACTTTAAGAAACTTTCTTTGTTAAAAACAGAAATCTGCATAATAATAGTATGTATTTGTAATATTTCTTCACAGGCTCATTAGTTTTTTAAATGTGTCTGCTAACAATGTTGAACAGTGTACTGTACTGTATGCACATGCACCAACAGAGATAGCATGTCGTTTTCGTCATTTTTGTCTTGAAAGTCATGAAAATTCCCACCACAAGGTCATTTCCAGCACATCTCGAAATCTGTTTTGTGTTTAATAAAGTTCAGTGCAGGAAATGACACTGATGAAATTTTTGTAATAAAAACGGTCGACCCCTTTGTCTTGCTAAAGCTAATTTCATAGCTAACATTTTATGTATCCTAAATACACACAATTAAATAATATTTTCACACTTTTACGTAATTTGACATAATTACTGCTTAATTGGAAATGACGCCACATAAATATCTTATTTAAACATTACTTGCTTCATCATTTATCTCAATTATGCTTTTCACTGACAATTTTGTTCACTTGATAAACAAGTGCTCTAACTTTTGAAAAATAAATACATTCATTAATAAATATATACATTCTGGGAAATTACTATATTTTTGACCGTTTTTGAAAAACTGAAGAAAATAATTTTCACACAATAAATAATTAAATGGTTTATGTTTATTTCACTCTATGTTCATATCATAGTTTTAAACATGTAATAATTAGTGTTTTCAAAATTAATTTTTTTCATAGTATAATGTTGAAAGTCTGGTCTGGGACAAGGATAAAATGGTCAAATCTGTACATAAAAGGGATGTGAAAAGTACCAGAAATAAATAATGAAGGCCTGGTCAAATATTTCCAGTTCAATTTTAATGAGACCTTCATATGTCAAAAAGAAACAAAGAAATTGGGTTGTTTTTATAAAAATCAACCTCTGGGACATGAAAGTACCTGAAGTTCAAGAAACACCCAGTAATACCTTCATTTTCACGAAAATGGGTGACAATGACAAACCAACTATTAAAGGGAAAGTTCACCCAAAAATTTAAATTTTGTCATCGTTTATTCACCCTCATGTTGTTCCAAACCTGACTTGAGTGTACTTTTTTCCGTAGATTACAAAAGGAGCTATTAGACAGAATGACAGCCTCAGTCACCATTCACTTTCATATGCATCTTTTCCCATACCATGATAGTGAATGGTGACTGAGGCTGTCATTCTGGTAAACATCTCCTCACGTGTCCCACAGACAAAAAAGTCATAGGGGTTTGGAACACCATGAAGACAGAATTTTCCTTTTTTTAGTGAACAAACCCCTTAAATTGAACAAAAGCGCATTTCTGTTGGTGAATTTAACAACGGTTGTTTAATTCACGCTGACAAATTTCAGCTTGCTGCTGCGATGAATAATGCCACTTTATGGCACCATATGAATCTCAGCCAGACATTCTCTGATTATGAGCAGAAATGAGTCAGACTTTGGGAGAGAGAAACGTCTGATGCTTGACAGACACCGTCGCCTGAGAAAGTGCCATTTGGAGAGAGCAGCGAATTTATGGGGCTTAATAGCATTTATAAACACGCCACTCAAGGAGTGGAAGATTTGAGTTTAATCACACAACGGCACGTTATCAGGCGATTTGTGAATCAATGTGGATGGTTAGAATAGCAAGTACGGCCTAATTAGACGGGGTGCACCGATAACCATCTTGCACGTCTTCTCTCCACATACCCACTACATCATTCACTCCAAATCAGTCCAGGCTTTTATATAAACTCCTGGTCATTTTTCTGCATGACGACATGTAAGGAATTGTGAATTATGTCACTAGCGGTACAAAATCATTCTTCAATGACTTCCACAGCCCCGTTCCCAATGCCGATCCCAATTAGCGCTGAGTTTTTGCTCTGTATTTCATCAGCTATTTGCCTCTATTGCACACAGGCTTCTCTCCATCTTTCAAGACCTCAGTTTAAGTGTAAAGTTGTGGAATGATGTCAGCCAAGAGTTCTCGTAGCAATGTGCCATATGGAGTAAGTGGCTAATGCATCTGTGAGACATTAGCCAAAAAACGGGCGCACGTCACTAAGCAAGAAGCCACACAAACACTCCCGCGACACTGGTTTAGACATGCTTATTCTCAACATGCAAAAAAATGGTTTAAACCAACATAAGGATAGCTGGTCTGTTTTGCTGGTTTTAGAAGGGAGTTGATTGAACACTAGTCAGCTGGTCAGGCTGGGGAAGTAGCTGACCAACCAGTTAAACCGGCTAAAAACCAGTTTGGCCAGGCTAGGTAAACCAGCTAAGACCAGAAAACACCCTTAGGCTGGTTTTTCCCATAGAGACGTGACGCAGCAGAATTGCAACATTTGTTTAAAGCAATTAAATAATATCTAATTTTCATTAAACATGGGTGAAAAAAACAATAGGTTTTGGCGAAAGGTTTTTGGCATATTAACTGTCACAGCTTGAAAGAGTCACAAAAAGGTCACAACTAGATGACATAATCGTCTAGCAATTTATTAAGTATTTTAACTGTAATAATTGTTTTTATTAATTCCCATCATATTTACAAAATAAAATTTATGGACAATGTCGACATTAAAAATTGTAGACAAACATTTTCGTTTGTCTACGTTTGATGTCATTTCATGTAACATGAGAACTACAAACTTCTATGAGTTGTGTGAATATCCCGATCTGAGGGGGACTGAAACTGCATCCGGCTGATGCTCTGTCACGGGACGCTCATCCCTCGAGCGCGCACGTTTAATGCAGCTAGATTATAACGTGATGGCTCGCGACTTATTGAATCATAATATATGTCACCGTGAACTTCATTAAAAATGCAAATAGTTTAAAATATCTAAAAACCCTTTAAAAAAAGATGCATTCACCCAAGAAGCTACATATAAGATATTTATACATCTTGAATATATGTATAGTACACTTATATACAAAATACACTTTATATTTAAGATACATTCTCTTAAAGCATGTCTAAATATCTCATATGTTGCTTCTCAAGTAAATTTATCTTGTTTTAAGGATTTTTAGACCATTTTAAATGGAAAACAAGAGAAACATTTTTTTTCAATTTTTAATTTTTTTGCAATTAATTTCTTTACTGAATTAAACAATAATAAAAAGTATTTTTTCCCTTTAATTCGGTGAATGTTATTTAGATGTATTTCTAAAAGATGATTTTGTCCTCTTGCTTGTTAGTAAGCACGTTTAATACAACCTTTTATGTCGGGACACAAGCTGAATAATCGGTTAAGAGCTAATGAATAATCGTTTCAATAATCGCAGAATAGTCAAATAATCATGCTAATAATCGTTAGATTAATTGATTATCAAAATCATCGTTAGTTGCAGCCCTATATATATTTTTATTTTTTTTATTTTTTATTTTTTACTGTATATTCCAAATTATTTTCAGCTGTTTTCTGTGTTTCTCCATCATTTAAAATGATACATTTTATTATATTCATGGTATATTAAATATACAAAATTTTACACTAGCAAATACTTCACATGCATATTCTACTGAACTATCCATCTCTATACCACATACAAAGAGATTTTTTTCATTATTTGGATTATACTAGCAAACATAACATCAATATCAATAAACTTCATTGGTTTTAAATAGACAATAACTGTTTTTGAATTTACACTCACTGCTTGTAATAAATAATTATTCATATAGTTTTGTGTTAACTGTGATGTGATTTTAAAACGGCCAATTACTGTCTAAAAAACAACGGGGAAAGTTTGCATCCCTAAATGCAAATCGTTGGAATTTTCCAATGTTTTTTCCAAAATTCACCACAAATATAAGCATAAACAAATTCTTAATTTTGTATAACCAGTGCCTTGCTAAAACCACTTTCATGCAGGAGAAAAAGAAACATCAACAATGTCATTGTTGGGTCTCTGAGGGTTCAGCTGTGGGGGTTTTTCAGCAGTGCTAAGTCAAGAAACTCTATAATACTCTACGCAAATGTACGTTTACACGTTTGTCAGATGCTTTTATTCAAAGTGACTTACAGAGCATTCAGGTTATATTTATATTTATTTGATCAGTTTGTGAGTTCCCTGGGAATCAAACCCATGATCATGACTTTGCTAGCGCCACGGCTAACCACTTGAGCTACAGGAACCCTCGCAAATACGAGAACGCAAAGGTTTCTAGCTGCACAATCTCGATTTCACGCGTCGCTGTTTTCCAAAATACGTCAGATTGCACTTCGTTACAAATGCAAGTTGCAACATCACTTTACAATGGAGCTGCAGACTTGCAATGCGTTGGCCAAGCATTTGTGTTTGCTATTACATCCTTCGTAGAGACATTTCTGGTCTAAGCTGACTCAGGCTCTCGAGTGCGTGTGAAAGTGAACACAGCTTTCATCACACCCTTTTGTGTGTCGTTTCCTGGGCTAGTCGCCTCAACAGCTGCAGCCTGTACATCTTGACCTTAATATACCATAATCATCTCAACACTCCTGTGGGTGTAAAGCTGTAAGAGCTGTTCTGTTTGAAGGCTTTGGGATGGTGGGAGCGTCTGGCAACCTGCTAGTCCAGTGGCTTTATTGTGTGTTCACCGTCTCCCAGTAAAAGTCTCTATAAAGCATAATGAGCGCGGTTTTCATAGACGATATACCCGGATGACTTCTGCTGCCAGTACTGCTGAAACAAAGTGCCATTGTTGCAAACTTGCGCTCATTGTAAGTGCCAGCCAAACAAATGCAAAAAAAAGCATCTGAAGAAAACTTTAGGTGAGTTAGCTTCCAAAATCATAGATTCCATATGGGTTAGCAGCTTTTAAGGTTGGAAACTAAAGAACTGGCTCCAGTTTTCACCAATACTAGAACCAAATAATTTTCAGGACTTTTGTTTCTGTTAACGGTTCTCAAACGTACATTCTGCCAATGCGGAGGTGTAATGGGAGCCAGCTGATAGATAGTGGTGCAATGTGTATAAACCTCACTCTCCTGACCTCAAGAGGTGCACTAGCGACTGACGCTAGCGGCTGTAGCCTTTAGCCTCCTCGTTAGCGCACCCGCCTCCCACGCCGGAGACGTCGGTTCGAGTCCCGTTCGGAGCGGGGGCGAGAAGGACCGGCAACAATGGTGCCGTGACCCGGATGGGAGTGAGGTTCAGGGGGGTGAGTGTAACAGGAGCCAGCTGATAGATAGTGGTGCAATGTGTATAAACCTCACTCTCCTGACCTCAAGAGGTGCACTAGCGACTGACGCTAGCGGCTGTAGCCTTTAGCCTCCTCGTTAGCGCACCCGCCTTCCACGCCGGAGACGTCGGTTCGAGTCCCATTCGGAGCGGGGGCGAGAAGGACCGGCAACAATGGTGCCGTGACCCAGATGGGAGTGAGGTTCAGGGGGGTGAGTGTAACAGGAGCCAGCTGATAGATAGCTGTGCAATGTGTATAAACCTCACTCTCTTGACCTCAAGAGGTGCACTAGCGACAGACGCTAGGGGCTGTAGCCTTTAGCCTCCTTGTTAGCGCACCCACCTCTCATGCCGGAGACGCCGGTTCGAGTCCCGTACGGAGCGGGTAGAACAGGAGCGTCACAGAGGCAGCACGGTTCTAAAATACTCTGACAGTGTTTCTACCATTCAGCGGCACTGGAACATCGCTCCTAAATCTGCAGTGAAACATATACAGCGTGACCAGTGTAGTCCGATTCCTGGAAAATGTATCTTATGAGTCAGTTCTTTTTAATCTATCCAAAATAATCATAACACTAACTGCACAGAGTGAAGCTCTATTTCAAGTCTAATGGTTCGTTATCTGGTTTATGTTGCTATTTTACTAATCCAATGAGTGTTTTCCTCTATTTTGTGCAGAGAAGTCCAAAAGATGTTATTTCAGCCATAATGTCAGTGGACATGAAATCTCATAGATTCAAGGGTTTTGAGAGAGTACGGTTTGTCCCCTTTTGCCCTTACCGCACAATCACAGCCCGCTATCCATCATGGAAATGTCTAGATGGGTAGCGCCAGTTTAAATAACACCTTTAAAAGCTTTTCCTGAAGGTGGTGTATCACAGACAACGAGGCTCTGTTAGATGGAGAGGATGTCATAAAATGTATGAGAGAAATCGACTTGCATCCCAGCCTGTCCACCGAGCAGGAAAAGAGGAGGTCCAAATTTTGCCATTTGAAATGAGGAGTGAATCAGCCAAATTAAAGGAGAAAATCGCACCATTATCATTGGAAAGCAGCGAGTGTGCTTGTGTGGTATTTAGGTATAATTTAGGCATAGTTCAGTTATAATGTTTATTTTGCTTGCAGACAGTAAGAAAGAACTCTATGTGTCTCTTTCGTGCCACATAGAGGCGTCTCTGATTGTACTGAAAGTATCACAATATATCACGATACTCGGATCTATGTATTGATACACTATAGTGAGAAAAACTATTGCGATATATCGATATATTATACCACTCCTGGCGCAAAACTTCAAGAAGCTCGGCTTTGTTTGATGGCTTGTGGCCATCCATCTTCCTCTTAATCACATTCCAGAGGTTTTCAATGGGGGTTCCCATTGAAAACCATTCCTCTGTACGTGGCTTGATTCATGCGTCCTTCACAAAGACGAATCTGTCCGATTCCAGCCTTGCTGAAGCACCCCCAGATCATCATCGATCCTCCACCAAATTTCACAGTGGGTGCGAGACACTGTGGCTTGAAGGCCTCTCCAGGTGGGTCTCTCCAGGTGGTGGAACGGTGATGATCTGGGGCAGATTTGTCTTTGTGGAGGATGCATGAATCAAGCCACAGGCAAGGTTATACTGGAGGAAAACGTGCTTCCTTCTGCCAGGTGTGGATGGAGGACCATCGGATCAAAACCCTGTCATGGCCAGCCCAATCTCCAGACCTGAACCCCCATTGAAAACCTCTGGAATGTGATCAAGAGGAAGATGGAAGATGGAGGGCCACAAGCCATCAAACAATGCCGAGATGCTTGAAGTTTTGCACCAAGAGTGGCATAAAGTAACCCAACAGCAATGTGGAAGACTGGTAGAGAGTATGCCAAGGCACATGAAATCTGTGATTGAAAATGAGGGTTATTCCACCACATATTGATTTCTGAACTCTTCCAAAGTTAAAACATTAGTATTGTGTTGTTTAAATATGAATATGAACTTGTTTCTTTGCATTATTTGAGGTCTGAAAACACGGCATCTCTTTTGCTATTTTGACCAGTTGTCATTTTCTTAAAATAAATGCTCTAAATGACAAACATTTTTATTTTACTTTATTATATATATATATATATATTTGCTTAAACATTCAGCACACACATTTAAATCACGCTATGCCCTAGTGTGATTAGTAAACTGCAAAGGCTGTGATTTAATGAGATAAATATGTAGTTTGCATGTGCTGCTCGCTTCAAATGTGAGAGCTTATTAATGTGTGGAGCCGGTAATACCTTTTAGAGCATCTTGTCTAATAGACGGAAAACACCATCATGAGCATCGCACGCCTTGTTTGTAGCAGATGACAGCGAGCAGAGTGCTAATTCTATTTTCATTTGATTAAAGTAGTAATGAATTCGCTGTCCTTTTCTGTTTAACACGGCACCGTTTTGTTGTCCGGTCTGCATAACGCGGCGGCTCATTTTAGTTTATCGCGGCCCATTCGGCAGGTTTCGCGGGCGACCCACCGGCCCGCTCGAATCGCCTGATGGCCAGTCCGCCCCAAAGTGCGTCGGCCCACCGGAAAAATGCCCTGTATGCCAGATTACCAGTCCAGACCTGGTCACATGGGGTAACCTCCTCGTGGTCGCGATTAGTGGTTCTCGCTCTCAATGGGGCGTGTGGTGAGTTGTGTGTGGATCGTGGAGGGTAGCATGAGCCTCCACATGCTGTGAGTCTCCGCGGTGTCATGCACAATGAGCCACGTGATAAGACGCGCGGATTGACGGCCTCAGAAGCGGAGGCAACTGAGACTTGTCCTCCGCCACCCAGATTGAGGTGAGTGACCGCGCCACCACGAGGAAATTGGGCATTCCAAATTCAGAGATTGAATTTTGATGATAAAAATGAAATAAACTGCTGATATGAAAACAAAACAGGTATCATATAAAAAAACTGAAATTGGTGTAAACGTCCCCTAACGATGTAGCTTGATGTTTCACTGCATAGAGCTTTCATTGGGGAACATTGAAGCAAGTCATGTGAAAGGCCTTTATTCTGTCGTTTGTGTGGGTCCAAAAGCAAACAAGCAAGAAGGAAGAAATGAAAAATAAGGAACACAAGTATTATGAGAGAATGTACATGTACGACTATAATAGAAGGAAGACTGCATACCGTAAACCCCTTCAGACGATTCAGTTCCTCCTTCACCTCCTTTCCCATAATTCTCCCTTGGTCTGTTCCCACGCTGCCGGGTGGTTCTTGGCTTGGGGTTTCGGGGTCACTACTTTCCCTGGTTAACGAGGAGATGGAGGGCCGTTGAGTTGCCTTTTCATTCCTACAAACACAACACTGAGCCATCAAATAAACCTGCCAACTGGACAGGCATCCAAAGCCAAGAGCACAGCAAGCAGCTCCATCACTGATTCTAATTATGTTGATGATGGATTCTCAATTGTTCTTTCTCTACGGGGATTTAAAATAGAGACTGCGAATGACATGATAGCTTATTGCACATCTGGTACTAGTAACTTCCGAAATTAAACAATGTTTTCGAAACAAAGCCAACAAGATGGATCGCTAAATGCACGATTACATCATGCCATAAAATACTCATGCACATGGGAATAACCATTTTCCAGGGCAAAATCAAGGAGAGATGTGACTTTAAGTGGTAAAGCTTGAAATGTTTGTTTACGCAAGTATTAAAGTTGTTCTTAGCGCCAATCAATGTGAGTCTCACGTGAACATACAGCATGAGCATACAGCGGTTTTGCATTGTGAATGCGAGTGCAACCGACGTCACGTTTTAACCGGATAATTATGTTAGTTTGGGTCGTATGTCTTCAGAATACTTGGAATATGACTCCGGAGTCACATAGATTACGTTTGGGTCCTTTTGCAGCTATTAAAGTGAGGCACTATCAACTGCCATAATAATGAAAAGACGGACCGTAATATTCATTTTTGTGTTCCGCATAAGAAATAAAGTCATAACGACATGAGGATGAAATAATGACAGAATTTCCTGGAATGTTTGGGTTAACTATATCATTAAGCTAGCATATAGAACGTCTTTTAACATATAAAAATATACAGTACAGTGCACTCTTCACATTTAACAGAACCTGATTCTATATTAGGATTATTAGCCGCTTACGGGGACATACAGAATAACCCATGTGTCATTATTAATTTCCCTCAGATTTACTTATGACGGAAATGTTCCGCTCGTGTGTACTTTAACCACATGTTTAGAGAACAGAGCGGACTGCTTATGTATTATCTTACCATTAGTAACTTTTGCCATGAATTCATCTTTATTAAACATCTGTGATGCCCAAATAAACTCGTATACATTTAATTAAAGGAATAAATTCCACTATTAGCAGGAGTAAGCATACTTCATCCTAAAATAAAGACATGGACTGAGGCGGTCGCAGTTACCTTTCTGCATTAAGCACACTATTTATTCTGACTAACTGGGCTCAGGAGTGGGAATCGAAAACTTTTAAACATCAAACGACCATTAAATCCACAAAGAGGCTTCAGATGGTGTAATAAAATACAGAACAAGCTGAAACTTGGATTCAGTGACCAAATTACAACAAACAAATAAACAAAAGCCTGTGTAAGAGTTGCTTCCAACTACATTTGATATCAAAGGGCTTTTCTGGAGTTTAGTATTTGAGAGCATTACTCTAATCAGGGGAAAATATTCAGATCAGCAATTGCTGACATTGAGAAAATAAACATCTTTTATATGCATCTAATCATCATTTGGATTGGATTGGGTGACCCAATGTGGTTGGTTGTGGGAAATACGAATAAAACAAAAACAAAAATGGGGAAAGAGCCTTCGGCTCTGTGGAAAACCAGCTGATTGCCCGTTAAAGCTGAAGTGTGTCATTTGTTCAGTTACAATATATTCTCCTACATGATTTCACCTAAAAGTGGTGATAATTATCACACCGTATTTGTTCTAGTCTTGTTTTTGTCCTTTAAATTTAGTCAATATTTCATCATTGTCATAAGGAAGATGCGCCTCTCTCGTGATTAAGTGGGGAACCATTTAGTTGCCAGACAAGTGATCACATACTAAATCAGTGCACAATAAGATGCTTTATTGGTGGTCTTCGGACGCTACATGAAGCAACTCCTGAGGCAGTGCAATATCTAACTGTTGCACTTTAACTTATGACAATTTTCCATGTTATGCTGGCTGTGATCTCATATGTCATATGAATAAAAATAAAAAAAATCATGTCATATTCATTCAAGTTTTAGTTGAACATTATGTACGAAATGACAAAACTTAAACCATAACAATGGTTCTCAATTTCTTTGGACACGCCCCCTTTTGAAACAAGAAAAAACTTTCGAACAGGCCAAAAGTTAAAGTGCTAATTCTCCTCCTCACCCATTCAAATGTCATCGTATATATGCGCAATCACAGTTGGAAAGATGCCAGCTTCATTTCAGAATGCCTAAATATACATTGGGCGAGTGTCCTGTGCGTTTCAGCGTCGCCCTGGAATCGGAGCTCATTTGCCAATCAACCGTGGAAGGCAGGCGCTGATCGGCGTCACCTGCGACGATCAGCTGGAGGGGATTTAAACGCTGGAGGAAGACGGTGAGCATCAACTCCAAGGCATGACACTAATCCTCATTTCTCTCTCTCTCACTTCCAGACTGCAGCAATGAGTGAGCACCGATCACCGCACGTATTCCGCGGAAGCTTCCCAAACCACCGGATTCACGGACACAGACACCCCGGCACACTCACCCCGCCCTTGAAGACACCACAGACCATTAAGTTCTTATTTTGCTTATTGTCACAATAAAACACCCCCCATTGTGGGACTGTGTCTGTTTATTGTCTAAATAAAGGGAGGGTTCACCCAAAAATTATGTCTTTGACTTTCTCTCTTATGCAGAACACAAATGGAGATTTTTTGCAGAATATCTCAGCTCTGTAGGTCCATACAATGCATGTGAATGGTGACCAGACCTTTGAAGTCTGCATACAAGTAATCCATCAGACTCCAGTGGTCTTCGGAAGCGATCCAGTTGATTTTGGGTGCGAACGGACCAAAATATACAGTAACTCTTTTTTCACTGTACATCTTGCCATTGCAGTCTCTATAGGCACAATCATGATTTCAAGCTCGATTACACTTCCTAGTGCTTGACGCATGTGATGTACAGTGAAAAAGAGTTATATTTTGGTCCGTTCTCACCCAAAACCAACTGGATCTCTTCAAAAGTCACTGATTTAACCAAAAGGAGTATTATGGATTACTTTTACAACAATTGTCTGTGCTTTATGGAGCTTTAAATTGTTGATCACCATCCACTTCCATTGAATAGACCTACAGAGCTGAGATATTCTTCAACAATCTTAGTTTGTTTCAAGGCTTAAAGGCTCCATAAAATAAAAGTTTTGCTGGTTTTAGTCCATGTCTATAGGCATTTAAAGTCATCTTTATGTTAGTGTACTTCTAAATGTTGACAAAATACATTTTCAGAAGTTATAAGCATTTAAAATCTGCCATCTCTCTCATCCAGCTAAAAAGACGCCGCAACACCCATGACGTCAGAAGCCTTGTCCGATCAAATTCTCGAACTAAAAGGGACCCTCCCCCTTCATCTGTTCAGCACGCTCAGCTGTGTTCTAACTGGAGCTGATAATGCCTTCGCAGGGCACTGCAAAGGGAACACAATCCATGCTGTAGGGCTGGTCAAAACAGATTTTCCAATAAGATTCACTTAAAAAGTGAGTTCTGACTGATTGTTAACACCTTTCAACCATTTGAAGCTCTCACAGTGGAGCGTAATTGTCTTCGAATGGAATAGGGCATATGGATAATCACTTGGGAATGGGACGCGCCAACGTGGTAGCTGGACGCAAGAAAAGTTGCTGGAGTTTTATATTTTTTGTGCAACCGGGTGGATGAACAGCACCAGTAAGTGTTCTGTATTAATTATGCTTAGTGTATTGTGATACAAAACATAGATATATTATCTTTTACTCTTTTTACGCTTGTTTGTCATTAATCTTGCAAAACGGCTCCAGCCTTGTCGAAAGCAAAGATTGCGATGTGCTGAGAGCGTTTGTGGGCTGGTTATGGACTAATGCTGTCAGATCGTCACTTTTAAAGTCAGTAATAAAGCTGGCCAGTATTGAGATCACTTCTCAAGTTTCCCATCTAAGTGGCTCTGACATTAGCAGCATGGTGGAAAGGGTTTGAGGGTGTTTGTAAAATAAAGCCCATTGGCTTGTTTTAAAAATGGGACGAGTTGTTTGACATGTCCCGCCCCCACTTCCTGTTTCAGTAGGAAGTTCAATTTCAACTGTTCATTTGCCTCATTGTCTGTGCAGATGTAATTTATAATAGGATAATAGTAGGATGCGCTTGAGTGAGGTAATTAACCCATTAGTAAAGTTTGCTGAAATACCACTGTTTAGTGAATTCATCCCTATTTATTTGTGCATTTCCGTTTGGTGCCACTAGCAGTGCTGAAATTACAGCCTTCTACTTTAAGGTTTATGACTATAGTAGCTTGAGTTACCTGACAGCGTTCTGGAGGAGACCCCAGCAGTCCTTCACCTCACTTTGCTTCTGTGTGACCCTCGACACCAACACTGGGTGCAGGTTCAAAAGCTGAGATGCGGTCACGTCCAACATCTGAAACCACAGACAAAACACATGCGATACACAGGAGTCAGGATGGCAATTTGGACTGTGATCGAACACATTTAAGCACAAAATTCATGCTTTGTTTAAAGTACGTCTCAAAGCTCCTCGTGTCACCATAATGGGATATGAATTTTGGATTGCACACCATGATTTGACTGGCAATATCCCGAATCTCGCCGTCTCGGCTGGGTTCCACACCATTGGGTAGAGAGAAGCTTTTTCTCTGGATGAGAAGTTAAAAAAGGAGAGCAAACCATAAATAACCTCTAAGATTACATCAGCATGTCAACATACAAAACCAGCGGTGCAGCAATGGGGTATTTATTAACATTAAAGGGCACGTCAAAGCAAAATGGCACTGTCATTCTGGATTTCCTTTGGGGTTCTGAACATAAATAGCACTGTTGATGGAGCTATGAAAGATTATTACCATGTTATTAATGGAACAGACAACATTATCTGCCTGCTGGTAGAAGGACGAGACTTCCAGAGCAAGTTGAAGATTCTCATGATAGTCCTTCAAGTGAGACTGAGCCTTCAGCCACCTGGGTAGTTGGCAAATAAACATACTTACAGTTCTGCTCACATGTACAAACACCTTGGAGAATCCGCAAGATGTTTATAATTCAAAATGATAAAAACAACATATAGGTTAACCATGTCAAATCAAACAAATTTCAGAAACGTCCCAAGCTGGAATTATTGCTTTTGTTTCTTTTTCTGAGGATTTAATGATATAGGGCCTTAAAAAGAGTCAAGGTAATACAAGAAAAGAATGTTATGAACCAGAATCTACAAGGATATAAAGATATATTTAATACTTCTGGATTTTTAGACACTCAAGCTTAGGAAAAACAACACCAAAAAGTTTTCCCCCATTGTTTGACTCCATACCATTGGCATATAATGCAACAAATAGTGCTGAAGTCAACTTAAGTAACTTACTAAAGTAATAGTATTTGTGTATTTTAGCTCCAAATCGTTGGCTAAAATGGTAATTTTGTCCCCCCTCTACAAAATAATGGATTACTCAGTTAATACTGATCCATGGCATTTAATATTTTGGCTTTCAACCAGTAAAAAAGTTCCATGGTGGGACATATTCATGTTTTAAACTGAACCAATAGATGTATTCTCTCACTTCATATGCATAATAAGTCTTCATGACTCTAAATGGCTGTAATCTGTTATCATGTATCTATGAATTATTATGTGCACACGTTTTGTTGATGTGTTTTCTGCGGGTCGAGATGTTCTTTCCCTCCGTCCTCCCCTGTTTCTCCAGTCTGATTGCCATATGATTGATCTCCTCGTGTAGATTACGATACAGCAGCTCATCCTGAAAGTCAGTCAAACAAGAAAGTTCTTCCCATCATTCATTTAACCTAACCACATTTTAACAGGAGCACTGAGCACGTTTCTGGCAATGATCTAAAACCTGAGAGGTACAATTGTCTGTTTCCAAAGCAAACTAGGGCCTGAAGGATGTCGGTGAACCTGAGACTAATTGTGAAAATTTGCTCCGTTTCAAAACCTAGTGAGCTGCCTACGAAGGAAGCATTATAAGACATCATAGATGAGCTCTTTTAGAAACTCTTGAGAAAACTCTCCATTTTATCTCACTGCTGTGAAGGAGAAACTATTGAGACATGAAAGAAATTTCACAGGAGATGTTTCTTTCCTTTGGAAAATTGGAAGATAAATACAGGTTTTCTAAAGGCTCAAAGATGTGCTGATAATTAAGGCCTGCTGTGAACTTCAGCGGCAGCTTCTTTTGGTGTTTTTCACCTGTTTTAAATCGAGGATCTTCCTGGTCAGCTGCATCTTGTCAATGTTTTCCCCAAGGATGTTGGCCAGCGATTGTTCCTCTTCCTGCTGACACATAAAAAAAGCTTTACAGCCCTGAAATGTTTGTAGCCCAGAGATTGTTTTCTTTGAATATGGCTACTGTTGTACTAAATTAACTTTGCTACCATGGTGAGATGTAAAAAGTATGGACTTGCTAAGCAACATCTAGACTGTTTGGATGCAGATGCAAGACAGTCTGAAGAAGTTACATGAATACTATTAACCAAATCTCACTGGGAAATAAAGGTATTTTAAAATTAATTTTGAAATGTTCAAGCAATTCCACATCACATAAATAAAAACAAAGTTACTCTCAAACATTGACAGACTGACAGAGATGCATTTCATTAATTTGATTAAAAACTGAATATAAAGTTTACATATACAGTATATACACACAACAGTTAGTTCCGGTCCTCAAATCTGATTGGACGAGAGATGTTCCATGAGCACTGATGGTCTGACACCATCAACACTGTGAGGCTTCACTGTGTGTGTATCACTCCACTTGTGCTCGTTCTAAACTAAAGTGTAAGAGCAGTGCAGATGTGTTAAGAGCTACTGTTTGTATTTTTTTGTTTTTTGACATTACACATGTTAGCAAGCAGGTGGTGGCAAAAGATCATTTTTGTGTTAGGTGACGTGAATCTACGTCAGCGGTTTACATACAACAGCTCTTTGTGATTGCTTGTATTACTACTACAGTACTAAAGCTAGGAAATAGCTTTAAATGGCTTTAAGCGAATAACTTCAGCATTACGGCTCATCACAGCTAAGAGACACAACAGACTGATTAATTACACAGTGGGTGCTGTTTATAATGGCGGAGGACATTGTGGTTTCTATAGTGATCGACTTGTGCACCAGCTGCCTTGAAATAAGGAGAAATACTCCCAATTGGATGCTATTGTTCCACTGAGAAAGCTGATCTTCAGAAAGCTGACAGCATCTCTGCTTGGGAGTGGCAACAGGTGATTGAACATGCTCCATCTCTCTCTCCTCGCTCTCTCTCTCTCTCTCTCATCACACACACACACACACACACACACACACACATCCATCCTTGTTTATCCAATAACTTGTTAGAAACAGCACAAGCCGTGATACTATTTCTGAAGTGACATTTTTGAGTATCTAATGAATGCTTGGACGCATCATTTGTTTTGAACCAGCAATGGCAGCTTCTGATCCGCCGTGTAATGAAGTATTTATTACTTAATAAAGTAAATAATTATTTAAATTCTGAATATATAATTATAAATCTGAATACATAAATAATGTTTTTCATGTCAAATCATGAACTTTATTCCTGCAGATACACTTTTGAATGATATTAACGGTTAGAAAATTCTTAATTTAATTAGAAACAACATTAAATGTTTTGTTGACTTACTTTTCTCTTTATTTAAATAACAAAGTCAATTATTACATACTGTTCATTTTTTTGTCCAGACATTCAGTGTCTGTGGTGTTACCCAATACTGTAATAAACATCTCTTTAAATAAAAGATCACGTCTTTGAAGAAAGAGCATTTGATATTCTCTTTAACACCTCTTTAATATTAAGGACACAACAAAGAATCCCAACAAAAGGCTTTCGTAACTAGTATAACTAGGTTTGAGTGGTGTATTTAACCTTCTCTTTGATCCAGGCTTCCAGACGGTCCACCTTCATATTAAACTCCTGGAGACTCTTAGCTCCGCCCATCGCCTTTATTTGACTGGCTGCCGTCTGTTTGAGTGCGCTCCATTGGTCGTGGAGTTGAGCCAGCTGTTTCTTTACCAGGTCAGAGGTCGGGTTAAGCTTGCACATTAGCTGCTCGCCCATCTGCACAAACATTCAGCAGCATTACAAGAGAAGCACCACAAGAACAGTGTGATGATTTCCGTTCCACTAAAACAACAGCTCAATCATATCAGGGAAAAGAACACATTTAGTATTCATGCTGGAAAAGCATAGTGTAAACCTTCTGGAGAGTTTGGAATAATTAAAACAAGGATTTTGAAGCTTTGCAGGTTCTTGTCAAAGCAGAGGTATTAATAATTGTGTTTAGACAAGCCAGGATTAAAAAGACGTTTAGATTGTTACCATAACAATTTGCAAATATTTTGTAGTTTATTTGCAAAAGGGAGAACTTATTTTTTATTGATGTTGGCTGAGAAGCCTTTCCTGTTAAAACCTGACAAGGTTGATTCATCAATATTTTATTGTCCTAAAGACGACGGGTTGTCTCTCTTGGTGACCTCACCTGGCTGAGTTGTGTAACGGTGATCTCAAAGTCCTTCAAATCTCTCTGCAGGTTTTGACGCACTTCGTCCCAGCCTATCATAAGACATCTCTGGACATTGCTGCCATCCCTCAGGTCTCGTAGCTTCGCTCTCATCCACGCCTCAGCCTAGGGAGCACAAAGTGACGCTTCATTCAAAATCTACATCTGATTCAATGTTGCCGTCTACTATCTACATATGCAGCTGCCTTCTAATGGGCTGTTCACACAGGGTGCTTCTTGCATTCGTCTGCACTGATTTGTATTTTTATGTAAACATGCTATCTGGACATCTCTGTCCATTGACACGTCTGGCTGTTTTCTCAGCGTCTTACGCCATGAGTGCCGTGTTTTTAAGACACTGTGCCAAGTTAAAAGAAGTTCAACTTTAAGCTTTAATGAAAGTACACACCCTGTGTAAACCACTAATAATCCGAATTGAAATCGAATCTCTTAAGTTACTGATTTTGAGCACTTAATATAGGCAGCAACTCCATGATTGGTGGTGGTGGCGTAGTGGTCTAACGCACATAACTGGTAATCAGAAGGTTGCTGGTTTGATCCCCACAGTCACCACCATTGTGTCCTTGAGCAAGACACTTAACTCCAGGTTGCTCCGGGGGGATTGTCCCTGTAATAAGTTTACTGTAAGTCGCTTTGGATAAAAGCGTCTGCCAATGCATAAATGTAAATGTAAATGTAAATAGCACTATTATTGACTCACAGTTGATTTCCAAAGCACAACTGCCCATTTCCGAACTACGCAGCTCAAATCACATCACGGTAAGAATATAATGTGTTTCATCTATTTTCTCTGGTAATCTTAGAAACACAAATACATATTGATACACTTTAAGGCCCATTTTACACTCGCTGGAGCATACTGGAAACACAATATTAAGTAAATCGATTTTAAAAATTGTAAATAGCTTATTTGTGAGGTTACAGTCACTCTTTATTATTGTATATGTTCCCCTGTTATTGCTAGTTTCTTGAAGAATATAGTGATTACTTGTGCCTCAACTTACAGTGGCAGTTGAGAAATGTCATTGAGAGATTGCTCACTGTTTCTCAAATATCATATTATTAGCTGCAAAGGTTTCTTTTGGCTGAAGCGCACAGATCGTTGCATAAGCCTTTTGAAACCATCATTTCTGGCAATGTTTGAACTGCCTGAATAGAAAACAGGTGGCCAAGTCGAGATAGGTCCAGGGCATGTTTATTTGGTATGAACACAATGTATGACCACTGGCAGTCTTCAAAAGCCCACCCACATCACAGTAAATGAAAGGACTGCTAAATGAACTTGTCATTTCTTCGAGACTAAACTCAGTGGTTTAGGATGTGATCTCCAAGGCTAATAATGCCAACATATGTCTGGGAATATTGGACAAAATATAAGGAGAAAGCTAAAGATAATTACTGGTGCTTGCTAAGGTATAGTCATTGTCATAATTATTAGTTTTGCTTATATATTTCGGGTTAGGGTTACTGGGGTTAACTCATCCTGTGCCATCTGTGCAACATCAATGAATGACACCTCAAATCGTACAGCTTGTTGAGGAGAGCTGTGCTACTTCTTTTCTAAGTGATTAGATTTACGCCGGAATAAGTTCCTGGCGGGAGACGAAATGTGCAATTTTTGTCTAAGGACTACAAAATCCCATCGACTTAAACTGAAGAGCATTGCACGAGCAAATGCAAGTCACATTTTCTTATATAAGTTATTTACTGTGGTCTTAAACAAGACATCATGAATTATCATTTGCAAAGCCAGATATTTCTTGCTTTCAAACACGCTGTACAAAGACTTGTGAGATTAAAAACTCATTGCTTGGAAAGATTTCACAGTGTAGATAAAAGAATATTATGATGTTTCTTCTTATAAAAGATCAGTAATTATTTTGAATGGCTCCCTACTGGCTTAAATATATTTCTATTTTCAGTGCTTGTGTAAACAGTGCTATCGCCTTGATTTTACCCCACGGCGAGGATTTCTGAGAAAACGATGACTTAATAGAGGAAGTCTAATGCCTTTGTGTCTTCCATTTCCCCTTAAAACAATAGTCTGTTTTTCAAAAATAACATTCTATAAGTCAAACGGAACATTTTGTGGTGGAATTATAGTGGTGTAAATTCTATCGGTGCAGCTGAGATTGCACAGGTTTTCCAGGTTGTTTTAAGTAAATGGCCTGATTCACAGGACTACCTGTACTTTGGCATTGTTATCTTTTTAAAAGTTTAACATCCTCCCTCAACATTAATCAAACTGTCTTAGTGAAGTTTGCTATCTGAACAAACTCCCAACACCAAGTATTAAACTTCTCATCCTGCACCATTTACACTACAGACACAAATAATACCTAAAAAATATTTTTGGGAAATATATCTTCCATGTATGAAAATGGCTATTTCTGTAGTATCTTTAAATACTAGTGAAAATATGGATGGATGGATGAAATAATTTAGATGGATGAATGGATGGATGGATGGATGAAATAATTTGGATGGATGGATAGATGGATGGATGGATGAATGGATGGATGGATTAAATAATTTTGATGGATGGATGGATGGATAGATGGATGGATGGATGGATGGATGGATGAAATAATTTGGATGGATGGATGGATAGATGGATGAATGGATGGATAGATGGATGAAATAATTTAGATGGATGAATGGATGGATGGATGAATTAATTTGGATGGATGGATGGATAGATGGATGGATGGATGAAATAATTTGGATGGATGAAATAAATTAGATGGATGAATGGATGGATGGATGAAATAATTTGGATGGATGGATGGATGGATGGATGGATGGATGGATGGATGGATGGATGAAATCATTTGGATGGATGGATGGATGGATTAAATTATTTGGATGGATGGATGGATGAAATCATTTGGATGGATGGATGGATGGATACAATTATTTGGATGGATTAAATTATTTGGATTGATGAATGAAATAATTTGGATGGATGGATGGATGGATGGATGGATGGATGAAATCATTTGGATGGATGGATGGAATCATTGGATGGATGGATGGATGGATGGATACAATTATTTGGATGGATTACATTATTTGGATTGATGAATGAAATAATTTGGATGGATGGATGGATGGATGGATGGATGGATGGATGGATGGATGGATGGATGGATGGATGAAATAATTTGGATGGATGAAATTATTTGGATGGATGGATGGATGGATGGATGGATGAAATTATTTGGATGGATGGATGGATGGATGGATGGATGGATGGATGGATGGATGGAATCATTTGGATGGATGAATGGATGAAATCATTTGGATGGATGGATGGATGGAATTGGATGGATGGATGGATGGATGGATGGATGGATGGATGAAATAATTTGGATGGATGGATGGATGGATGGATGGATGGATGGATGGATGGATGGATGGATGAAATAATTTGGATGGATGGATGATTTGTATACCAAGGCCTAGAATAGATAATAATAATACAGAATAGAGTACAAATAAATCAATAACAAATGTTACAAATAAACAAAGAGTAACTTATTATGGGGGCATTTTTGCCCCCATATATTGAATTACTGGGGAATTTTTGTCATTTTTGGTGGAACTTTTGCCCCAAGCCCCCGTCAATATCTTTGTATCTTTAAAACTAAATACTGTACATTTTGGCAGGAAATGAAGTATATATGGTGTCAAATTTTAGCATTTTAAAAATCTGTGATTAATCGCTTTAAAAAAATAAATTGGAATGACAGCACTAAAACACACACACACACACACACACATATATATATATCACTAAGAAGACCCTAGAAACCACCTAGCAACACCCTAGCAAGCACTGCTAACATTTACTTCATAAAACTAAAATAACCCTAACCCTAACCCTAACCCTAGTTTCTTTCAGTTAAAATCAGAATTAACCATTCATCTCAGACCCCATTAGATCTATACCTTGCCTCCACAGAATTATTCATTCCTTTTCTAAATTCTCAGGATACAGAGTTAACTGGTCTTAATCCGAAGCTTAACGTCTTTTCAGCCGGGCACCTTCCAGTGGCCCAAACAGGGCATTACATATTTGGGTATTTTATTCCCAGCAAATTTGTGTGATTTATTTAGAGTTAATTTTGACCCCTTAATAAAACATTTTTCGAGTGATGTGGGCAGGTGGGCTTAGTTACATTTATCTATGACTGGGAAGATTAATGTCATTAAAATAAATTGTATTCCAATTTCCAGGAGGTGTCAAGCAGAAGGCTGGGGTTTTGGGATTTGTTTGATAGAAAATGGGGCAATTATTTAGTGCTTTTGTGGGACTCTCCGGGAGGGGCTGTGGAGAGAGAAGTTTAGTTTTAATTATTTATGATTATTATATTTTTTCCTATTTTTTTCTGTGTGTGTATACTTATTTGTGACCACAGGGGTGTTCGCTGGGGGTCAGGGTGGGGTTGGTGATTGGGGAGGGGTAATAGTGGGGGTTAAATGTTAAATGGTGTGTTTTTTCTTTGCTATATGTCTACGAATCAATAAAAAAGGTTAATTGAAAAAACAAATCAGAATGAACCTGCTTTTCACGTGGATTCCTAAAGAAAACACGTTATTACTTTTTGACCAAAAAATCTACAGGGCAGCACAAAGGGTCTTTAAGAGCGCTAGAGTATGTGTTGACCTCTTTAAATTTAACATAATTTGGATTTTTTTATCCAAGGCACATTTCCACTCAGCTCTACAGTATAATGCTGTACTCACACAGTTTCATCAGGGCTTTCACTCCACCGAATCACCATAAAGGCGCAGAAGCTTTGCCTAACATTTAACTTAAGTTATTTCCTTAAAAGAAACTGCGGTTCTTCAGCTGATTAACATTAACGATGTGTAACAGAGAGACTTTGGACGCTCATGTCATCGGTCATCTAAAACATTGTAGTGTCCACTTTATTTTAGCAAAGCAAATCTTACTGGATTGGTGGATTGTTGAAAGTTGCACCAGAACACAGCAGCTGTGTTCAGTGTTCCAGAGGTAAATAGCCCTGAAAAATGGCCTTGTATGTCAGAGCGAGCGTGGCGATGAGATAACGCGAGCATTGTGCAGCTCAGTTTAGTCTCAGAAGGCCAGAGGCGTGAACAGACAGGGCCAAACAATGATCTCATCTCAAAATAATTGCTCCTCTTGTGGCTGTTCCCTCCCACACCCCTGTTGCTGCCCGCACCCTAGCTTCACACACAAAGAATGAAATAAAATAAGAGAGAGTCGAGCGCACAGAACGGGGTCAGATGGCCAGAACTGTCTGTTTCCACCTCTATATCTACTGCTTTTTTGTCCGTCAACTGCAAGTTTAATTTTCCACATTAGTGATGTAACCACTGAACCAATTCTCTACTTCTGACATCAAGAAGTTTAGCTAGGAAAAATCTAAGTGTCCTAACACAGGTACACATCTCCAAAGAAACACAGTAGAATCCACATTTCCTGTGATGCAAAAAATCCCAAAACAAAGACTTTTTTCAGGTGAGTAATAAAACGAAAATATTTAAATAAATTACAATTTGAATGACTTTTCCATTTAAATAATATAATGTTTTTTTTCTTTAATAATGTAAAGTAGGGATGCACCGATGTACCGGCCAATTATGACCAGATGAAATCCATTGGCAAATCGATTTTAAGCATGAAAATGCAAATGTGAAAAACTGATTGTTCATTTATAATTAAACATCAATAAACTTTGTACAAACCATTTGAATTCAAATGCACAATCCAGAAATAATTGTAGCCTCAATATGTAGAAGGGTTGGCACTCCTAAGAACATGTCAAATTTAATGTATAATCATTCTCACATTAATGAGAAAAAACGTTGTTCCAGACATGACAGTTGTGAAAGCGGCACTTACCTATACATGATGAGGTAAAACCATCCAAAATGCTTTGAAACCAGGTTTGAAACTTTTACTTCTGAGACATTGGTATGGTATCCATTAACGCTTTTGACGTGATCAATTGAGTTCAGATTAAAATCTCAATGTGGTCTTGCGTTATTACAAAAGCTTGAAAGGCTACGTTTAAAAATATACGGCAATCAGCGCTTCAGGCAGCATTGTGTAAGCAAGTGGCGCCCTCTAGCGCTCTGGATGGCATTTTCCATTATCCTTTACACCACTATAGAACTTGAAAGGGTGTTTTGCTCCTTTGATAACTTTTTATTTTTCCATGATGTGGCCCAGCATATGCATAATATCATTTTGTGATGTTCTATTATATATGATATATTATTATGATATTCTGTTTTTCATATCGGAGCATCCCAAATGAATAGTATTCTCTATCTGACAAGAGTTTGGAGGGGAATTGCTGAAAAATAAGAGGCACTGGTGACATCAGCAGAAAAGGAAAGTCGTTTCAGAGTCTCAGGACAAATCTTAATAATTAGTACGACTTGTCATGAGACCGGCTTGGAAGCAAGTTACATTTTGATGAAAAAACACAAGGATTTTTCGACTCTTTCGAATAACGCGGACCCATGAATCATTCACGATAAGACCATGGACACGTGCAAATAGCGTAATTTTGATTTCATGTACTTTGAAACAAGTGCTCATTTACATGGAGTTCGGATATCATACCTGAGTGATCTCTTTGTTGAAGAGGGCATTTTGTTGGATGAAACTGTGGTCATTCTGCACCGATGTAGCTTTTGAAACCACACACACGTCCTTGTGCTCACAGGGTGGACTGACCGACGTTGCAACGCCATTTCTTTTTAAAAACTGGATCTGTGTGCAAACAAATATGAAAAAGTCTTTAACTTGGCTTTGACATTTATGGAGGGAAAAAGGTCATATATACAAGCTAAATAAAATCTAAACACTTTCTGCTGGATGCCCTGAGAAGCATGTGTGTGTGATGTCATTGTGGATTTATATTGAGAGTAAAACGCTTACAGAATGGAAGGGCTGTGAAACAAGTTCAGGCTCGAATCACAGGGTCATTTAAGATCACTGGGACATGAGAATACAAAAGCACAAAGCGGTTTTGTCATCGATGACTATGTGTGAAGATGAGGCAGCTAGATATTTAATCATCGCAACATTCGTGTTTATGATGAATTTAACCACAAGAGCACACTGTATAGGAAAAAAATGAGAACACACAAGAACTGACTATGTTAGAAGAGAGAAATTTACTATATCAACAAACACTGAAAGGCTGATGACATAACCCTTTAACACACCCTAATATACCCCATTGGTACTATAAACTAAAATCTGTTTAAACTAAACTAATGTCTGTAATAAATGTTTAGGGGTCTCCTCTAAACATAACAGTATGTGTTTAATAATACCAAATACTTTTCCATCCCTCTCCATAGATATGTATGCAGCTGAACATTTTATATCAGCTTGACAAAGCATTACCTGAATGTTTAAATAATTAAAAGATAGATAAAATGAATGTTAGATCAAATAGATAGAATGAAAGACAGAACAAACATATAATAAGGAATAGATAGATTGATAGAATGAACGATAGAATAAACCAAAAAAACAAAGTGAACAAAGATTGATCGATAAAGTTAACAATGGAACCAACGAATAGATAGTTTAATAGAATGAACGATAGAATGAATGACAGGTTAATAGAACGATAGAACAAACAGAAATATAAATAGATGATACGTTGATAGAACAAACTATAGATCAAAAAGGAATGATAGAAAGAACGACAGAGCAACAGAAAGCATGAAATGCAGAATAATAGATAGAACAAACAACAGAAAGAGAGAATGTTAAATAGAAAGAATGAAGAACGGAATGAAAGATAGAACGAATGATAGAACAAATACAGAATAAAGGATAGATAGATTGATAGAATGAACGATAGATAAACAGAATGATGGAACCAACGAATAGATAGTTGAATAAAATTAATGATAGAATGACAGGTTAATAGAAAGATCGAACAAACAAACTATAGATAGAACGGTAGAACAAACAAAATATAAATAGATGATACGTTGATAGAACAAACTATAGATCAAAAAGGAATGATAGAAAGAACGACAGAGCAACAGAAAGCATGAAATGCAGAATAATAGATAGAACAAACAATAGAAAGAGAGAACGTTACAAAGAACGACAGAATGATAGATTGAATGAACGATAGAACAAACAATAGAACTAGATAGAAAGAACAAACAACAGAACAATAGATTAAATGAACTATAGAATGATAAAACAATGAACTACAGAATGACAGATAAAATGAATGATAGAAAGGAACAAACGATAGAACAGTAGACTGAACAAACAATAGAGAGAAGGAATGATAGAGTGAAACAAACAAACGATAGATAGAAAGAACAACAGACAGAAATAACGGCAGAACAAACTATACAGTGTGTTGATGGAATGAATGATAGAATAAACGATAGAACGAAATATAGAACGAACAATAGAGAGATCAATAAAATGAACCCTAGATAGAACTAACTA
>NC_068295.1:3469822-3477322 GCF_025860055.1 Xyrauchen texanus
ATAGATAGATAGATAGATAGATAGATAGATAGATAGATAGATAGATAGATAGATAGATAGATAGATAGATAGATAGATAGATAACAAAAAACAACCATCAGCACAACCGGTTGTCGATACAGGTGGTGAGGACAAATTAAGAGTGCTTGAACAATTTAACAAACATAATAAAGTCCGCAAGCATCTGTGCAGATGGTGGGAAAGGGCAGCAGATTACATCAACAAATCATCGTAATTACTCTATCTCAAATAAATGATGATATCACACACATACAGTAGAGTCCAAATGTCTGAGTCCATAAATCCAAAATATGTTTTTCATTTAAACCTGAAAATAACTAAAGTTGTAGGATTATAGACAAAGTGGTTGCAGAAAGCATGATCAAATTTGCCAAATGATTTAATAAAGTAACACATCAGGAGCGTGGAATGAGAAGAATTCGATGAGTTCTGCGTCTGTTCTGCACCTGTAAAATAATATTAAATAACGTTTCTGCACTATTTTTAGATTACTTATAAAATGTAAGCAAATTTGTGACATTGAACATGTTAGCATCTTTGTTCAAAAGGTCAGATTTCCAAGATGCTACTAGAACTCTGGAATTTTGCCTAACATCTCCATTTGTGTTTCATAGAAGACAGTACAAGTTTGGAAAAGCATGAGGGTGAGTAAATAATGACAGTATTTTCAGTTTTGGTGAACCTTAAGCTAAAGGGATACTGCTTCAATATCAAATATTAAAAATCTTCCCTCAAATTGTTATGCTGATTATATCATTTGTATTTAAAACATGTGTTAAATTAGAAAAATGCAAAAGAGTGAATTTTAGCTTGTGGTCTCCACTGTGTTACAAAGCAACAGGCAAGATGTCCAAATTGTGGCCTTTCTAAATGTGTGCTCACACACGCCTCTGCCTTTTATAAATGAGACACACGGCCCTCTGTCACTTAACGCAGTGAGTATTGGCTTGTCCAGTCCATGTCCACTGATTCTGAGTGTCTTCCCATCCTGTATGACCTCATGTTTTCCACATGGCTGCAGTGAGGAAAGATCCCGATCCGCTCACTTTGGTCACACTCACACGGCGCCCAATCGCAGACTGGATGACTCAAGTCTTGGCCACGAGGAATGGCACGCAAGACTGCGACCAGTTAGTTGTGAGTACAAAATTCCCTTAATGTTGCAAGTAAACATTTATTTCAGAGGCATTATCCCGACCAAACAAACAGCGTTGTGCACAGGTGGTCCGACAGCAGCGGAGATGCTATCAAAGGGCAGCCCTCGTTTTAAGGGCCTCAACTCACATTAACCCAAAACGGCTGTAAAAGTTTTACCACTGCTTTTTCCTCTGCAAAACCCAACTGAACACTTAAAATAATAAGTCGTTTAGGCTTGGCTGCTGCACCTCTGACATCACTTCCTGAATTCCAAGAGCCCATTATCTTATATACATCTGGCTATAGCTGAACACAAACCACTCAAGAGGTGATTCATAGACAAAATTACATTCGGCTGCACAGAGAAGGCTGGGGTCAAGGGTGTGTTTCTGACATTTTAACAACAAAAGCGGAACAAGAAAAATATAAGATTTGTAACCCGACACCAGTTGTAAGTTGACTTTGCTCCTGAAGCTCAACTCCTTGGAAATTCTCATACTGATAAAATGTGTTCATTAAAGCAGGGCTCTACATTAATGCTTGTCCGCTTGTCCAGGACAAGTGGATTTTTGAAGGGGTAAGGGAATTTGACTTGCCCGACCGGACAATTAGCCTGATTAAAACGTAACAGGCTGAATTTGTCATATAGTCTAGGCCTCTGTCACTTATTATATATATATATATATATATATATATATATATATATATTCATTTCTCCCCTTTACTCCCCAATTTGGAATGCTAAGTCCTCGTGGTGGCGTAGTGACTCGCCTCAATCTTGCTGGCGGGGACGAATCTCAGATGCTCCCTTATCACGCGGCTTGTTGGGCGCGTTACTGCGGAGACCTAATGCATGTGGAGGCTTCACACTATTCTCCGCGGCATCCACACACAACTCACCACGCGCCCCGCCCAGAGCGAGAGCCACCTTATAGCGACCACGAGGAGGTTACCCCACGTGACTCTGCACTCCCTAGCAACCGGGCCAGTTAGTTGCTTAGGATGCCTGACTAGAGTCATTCGAACTCGCGACTCCAGGTGCGGTAGTCAGTGTCTTTACTTGCTGAGCTACCCATCCCCCACAAAGTTCAAATTCATGTTTGATTGACAGATGGCTTATGTGTGTGTGTTGAACATACGCGTGTGCCCCGAGAACGCTCGTGTTAACGCGGATGGTCAAATACATTTCCAAATTCCGCCAAAATGCCCGTCTTGGTAAGGTGTTTATCTAAACCATAGACTGTAAAAAAAGATGGACGACGCCCCTTCGCTCTTTTCCATTGGTGAGAACTGAAGCCGCCAGTGTCCCGATATGGCGCTGACATCTTGGGACTTGAGTCTGCACAGTTGCGATTTCGGGACCAGACCTGCACAGTAGTGAGCAGGAAGTAAAGCCGCGAAATCAAGGCCCCGCCCTCACTCTCGCTGAATCAATAGCAAGCACACGCCCCTGCACTTTTGACTTTTGACTTATGATGGTGTGAAATAATGAATTATAGAAATTTAGATATTAAATTTAAAGCGCCAATCTCCTCAGTCCTCCGAAGATCCCGAAAAAAGTCAGTTGGTGCTTCAGTGACTACTTCGCTCAGAGAACCTGTCAATCACAGCTGTCAATCATGATGTCACAGCACCGTTTTTATAGCATCAAATAACTAAAAACAAACTTATTTTGAAAACAAACACTTGAAATGACATCAACGTGATAGAAACGACAGTAAATGACAGAAACTATCTTTGGAAAAAGGATATGTGAAGTGTAATTTAATTTAATTGTTTAGTTGGTCTCACGTCCTGTTGAATAACATGGGGAGGCGGGGCTTATGACCTATACTAGGACCAGTCACCGGGGGGCGATCGAGACGTTTTGGCTTCACTTTTGAGGGCTTGTGCGGCACACTTGATCTAAACACAGTGAGTAATGTATAAAGTGAACGTAAACAGCGGATAACTGCTCTTGGCTGGATAACTTAAGTAGCTTTTAAAAGAATAAATGTATTATAATCAGTAGTAGTTTTATGTTGCATTTCATTCTTGATACTATTGACACTGCTGTAAAAACACTTAAAGTTGTTAACAAAATACTGCATTAACATGATGGAAAAGTAGATCTCATTCCATAGAGCTATGATCACCCCTGCTGTAGATGGTGGCGATGCAGGTTAGGCGTTTTTTTATTTGACTACCGTACGTAACATAATATAACTACCATATGACAACAGCCTCCTCCCCTACCCAGTACATTACATACCGCAGAGAACCGAGTTGAATGCATTGGTATACTATTAGTTGGGCGTCTGTCGTAATTTTTGAAAACATTCAACAGAAACTTTGTCATCTTGAGCATGTAACTACTAATTAAATTTCCTTTTTTTCCCCTCTCCAGACAAGTAACAAGTTTTTCCCTCTCCGAAGGACTAGCACATGACAATGCTTAATGTCGAGCCCTGCTTAAAGGAATGTTCCGGGTTCAATGCAAGTTAAGCTCAATTGACGGCATTTGTTTCAACTTGTCTCTTGATTATAAAAAAATGGAAATATTGTGGTTACAGTAAAGCACAATGGAAGTGAATGGAGCCAGTTCATGCAGAAACATTAAAATACACAATGTTACAAAAGTATAAAAACAAGATGCAAACATTCCAGTCTGTGTCAAAACAATTAGCGGACGTTACGGCACTATGGATCACTTTAACTTCATAGTAAAAAACGAAATAAACAGCAGGGGTGTTGCTGTTGTGTTCAGTTGATTAGCTGTATTGCATTGTTAGTGCTGTCTTTTTCGGTACACAACTACATCATATTAGCCGGATAGCTAGCTAGCCTTATTACCAGTGTTAAAATCGTCAACGAAATCACTGACGAAAACATTCGATGACGAAGGACTTTCCGATAATGACTGAAGATTGAAGATGCATCATGATGACAATGAAACGATTTTATTAAAGCATACTGTTGCCGAAAATATGACGAGATCAAATAATACTGCTACCATGATATTAATGGCGTAACATATAAACAGAAGAAGAAACATTTGTTTATAGAAGAAGATATTAAATATTGATTAATCGAACACATTAATACAGTACGTTGGGGATTTTTCTGCCTGAGCTGTGTGAGTTGAACACGAGAAAAGCGGCAAAATTAACTGCTTTAAAATGGGTTAATAACCAAACCCAGTCAGAGCTGTCGCCTAGCGGGCTGCGCTCATGACATGTGGTGCTGGTGACCTGAGTTAGAGTCCTGGCTTGTGAGGTCCTTTCCCGATCCCATTCCCTCTCATCTACTGTCACCTCTCTACTTTCCCTATCCCGTTAAAACAACCAAACGGCCATTAAATATATATATATATACTTTTACCTAAACAAAATATTTCCTATTTATACATTTAATCACTATATCCACAACAACTATGTAAATAAACAAGCAAATGAACTGGTGAACGTAGGGTTAGGTCTTAATAAGTCTTTAAAGCATGAAGAATTCAAAATACATTAGGCTAACTTTTTAAAAAGTAGATAATATTTCAGTTTATTCATTTTTATTTCAGAAGCTCAGGATTTTCACCAGGACAGTATTTATCATCATCATCATCATCAACTAAAAGATATAATCTTTTGGGGCGGCTGTGGCTCAAGTGGTAGAGCGGGTCGGCCATTAATCACAGGGTTGGTGGTTCAATTCCCGGCCCACATGACTCCACATGCTGAAATGTCCTTGGACAAGACACTGAACCCCAAGTTGCTCCCAATGGCAGGCTAGTGCCTTGCATGGCAGCTCTGCCATCATTGGTGTGTGAATGGGTGAATGGGTCGCAGTGTAAAGCGCTTTGAAGACCACTAAGGTTGAAAAAGTGCTATAAAAGTGCAGACCATTTTCGTTGACTAATTTATATGTAATTTTGGTGAGAGTAACGCTGACTCGAATGAACATGACATGACGAGATATTGACCAATTTTAAAGGATATTTTCATCAAAAGACTAAAACTAGTCATGACCGAAAGAACTAGGTCGCAAGTACAAGCGGCCGAAATGGGCTTCCTCAGGTAGGGAGAGATAGGGTGAGGAGCTCAGTCATCCGTGAGGAGCTCGGAGTAGAGCCGCTGCTCCTTTGCCTCGAAAGGAGTCAGTTGAGGTGGTTTGGGCATCTGGTAAGGATGCCCCCTGGCCACCTCCCTAGGGAGGTGTTTCAGGCACGTCCAGCTGGGAGGAGGCCTCGGGGGAGACCCAGGACTAGGTGGAGAGATTACATCTCCACACTGGCCTGGGAACGCCTCGGGGTCCCCCAGTCAGATTTGGTTAATGTGGCTCGGGATAGGGAAGTTTGGGGCCCCCTGCTGGAGCAGCTGCCACACCAGACTTCGGATAAGCGGTTGAAGATGGATGGATGGATGGATGGACTAAAACTATGACTAAAACTAAAAACGGTGAAAAAAATGAACATTGCTTATTACTGGTTTCCATGACAGCAGGGCTATTTAGCCAGCTAATACATCCTATGACTGTGATCTGGTTAGCTAGTTGCATGTAATACTTTGCAATGCAAAGATGTAGAACATATGCAAAATATCGAAAAATACCCAAGAAGTTAATCTATCGAGGAACTTATTGCCGATAAATGTATCGCCCTACATGGACAATATGTATACATGTGTTTTGTCCTAATTTCTAGGTCGCTTTGGATAAAAGTGTCTGTCAAATGCAGACATGTAAATGTGATGCATTTAAGGACTAAATGAAGTGCAAAGACACACATCTGGATGATAAAGAACCATGTTTACCTGTGAAGAAGATAATTTCTCTCTGTCACCACTGCACTGCTTTTCATTGTCTTTGCATAGCAACACCTTTAAAACATTGAAACAAACAATGAGATGTCGGCATGAATATTTATTATAAAAACAACATGCATTTTTGAAAGGTGTCTGCTGTTGACCTATTGACATTAAACACATGACTGAATACAATGAAACCAAAATGTAAAAAATAATAATTATAATAACTGTGTACGTTTTTTATGACCGATACTGATTATTTTAATTCGTGTTTTAACACTAACAACATACTGTACATCACAAGATAGTAATAAAAACGATTTGCATTCGATTCTGAACTCATGTTAGCTACTTGTAAGATGAGTCATCATTTAGCCGCAGCCTAGATTCAATTTGAGCTCTGTAAGAATGCACAACACCTGGACCGCACGAAACAACTGAATAATCCCATTAAACATAAACAAGGACTATTAGGGTTATAGTGTTTCTTTAGAGTTTAATTCTAGAGGTGGTTTATAACAGAATGGTGCCTTTCTGCCGAAGCTGTGACATCATCTGAACTTGAGCAGTCATTCCAGGAAGAGCCGCGTTACATAATAAATGCATCATCTGAATGTTCAACCACAGAGATGAGCACATCAAAACCATTCTCATCTCATACATTTGACAACTTAATCATAGAAAATGTATCATCAGATGCGCCTATCAGTTAATGTGGAGCTTAATGAAGTAATATTAAACCTAGAAGAGCGATGACATCATCAGGCACACTGAATGAGATTTGGTTGAACAATACAAAGCTGTATTACCGTCTCCATGGCATCTCGCAGCTTTGGCTAAACAACTGCAACACGTGGATACTCTGGCACATCACACAGGGGTTTATCCCAAAACGACATTAACCATGATTAGTTTATGTAACCGTGTTTAACTAAGTGTACAGAGAAGTTTACAGAACTGCACACTGACTTACATGCAGTTTTCTTATGTGTATTTTCTTCTTGTTTATTGTAGTTTTCTAAATATTCAAACATTGCATACACTGACACACTGGATATATTTTGTAGGTAATACATGTAAAGAGATTTCTCGATTTGAGTCCGATTCCGATTCCAATTCAGCTATAAGGATAAGTCGATTTCCAAAATCGATTCAGTCCAATTCACAAGCTCACGATTCGATTCCGATTAGAATCCGATTCATTTGGGTTTATTTCAGTTATAATTAAGGATAGATATTAATACAGATTTCCCAATTCGCTAAGTTTCGATTCCGATTCACAAGCTCTCAATTTGATTCTGATTTTAATCTGATTCATTTGAGTATATTTCAGTTAGAATCAGGGCTGGGTATTAATACAGATTTCCAAATTCAATTCGAAATCGATTCACAAGCTTGCGATTCGATTCTGTTTTGAAACCTAATTTAAGGTTAGTTATGGATACATATTTCTCAATTCAATTAGTTTCGATTCAGATTCATAAGCTCACGATTCCATTACAATTTGAATCCGATTCATTTGGGTTTATTTCAGTTATAATTAAGGATAGGTATTGATACAGATTTC